>NW_009713171.1:50756-80141 GCF_000703405.1 Apaloderma vittatum | reverse complement strand
CCTGGCTTCAGCCCAGTTAGAAAAGGAAACCAGCAGCCCTTTACTAGCGGGGCCTCCACAGGCTCCCAGAGTCAGCCTCTCATCCCAGGGGCTTCTTATAATTCCCACTTTCTTCATCAGGCTCCAAGTGCCCCATTCCCAAAGGTGCTGCTGAGGAGGACCAAAGAAGGGTCCTTGCAAAGTAACGCTGTATATTTTCCCATCGCAAATCCAGGTTTTTTAATTTTTTGTGTGTGTGCTCTGCACAAATTGCAGAGCTGAGCTCTGGGGTGTTAAAAGGAGAACCGTGCCCACCGCTGTGACCTCGCTGGTGAGAATGCTGTCAGGAAGAACAACTCGGCGTCTCCAGAAAAATCCATTTAAACCAGAGAGAAACGGTCCTCAGGAAATATTCAGTACCTGCATAGGGGCAGGAATAAATTCATTTCACACCAAGGTGAAGTGTTTAATAGGACCCTGTGCATTAGCAGAATTCCTGGCACGTCCGAGCCGCGTTTAAAAGGTGGACGGGAAACTCTCTGCTTTTTGGTCTGATCTCAAGTTAATCATGACAACCAAGGGACTGACCTACAGGAAACAATCCTCTTGGTACTGACGTTACTCAAATAAAGCTAGCAGTTTCTGTAGTTTATTGGCTGTGGTTTTCCCCCCAGCAGGCCTAATTTATGGTAATTACTAGGAACTATGGATTAAATTAATAAAAAGGAAATTATTAAGGTTTCCTGACCCGGAGGCCAAAGGTAAGTAATGAGAAGCAATCTACTCTAGATGGGAACGCTTCCCCGCTGCTTTCGGGGCCAGTGGAGCAGGTCTTCCAGCGCAGCAAGAGGGTAGGATTTTGGGAAGGAGCTGTCTCGCCTCAGATGCCAGGGAGGAGCATCCCAGTCCCCATCCTGGGAGCTCTGAGCCATCACGGCACAACCGACTCCGAGCAGAGGAGCGGGGCTGCTGCCTCCTCCTCGCCCGACCTGGGGCTGCCGCCTCCTCCTCGCAGTGAACGCAGCGCCGAGCCATACGCTTTACGTTAGCGAAGGAGAGATTTCTGTCGGGTGGGAAGAGACTATAAAAATAATACAATGCAGAAATCTAGCTTAGTACAAACTACTCCAAAGTCCAGAGTCCTGTTCTAAATCCAGCTCTGCCAGCTGATCAGAAGAACTAATTCTCTCCTGCCAGGGTTAGAGCACGTTTATTACTGCTTATATAATTCCTATATGCGTCTCATATTTTAAATTGGCATTTTGAGCGCTCTTATGCTGCAGCAAAGTCAGCCCATCCTTATTTGCCAGACCTGCCCTGGGTGTAAATACAGATCATACCCCTCGAAGGCAGAGCAGGGCGGAGGGGAAGGCTCCTGCTCCGCTCACCAGTGCGGAAACAAAAGCCACAAAGTTTTGCTCTCAGTAGCAATCCGTGAGCTCACCCCCTGTGTCCCCATGGCGAGACCCTCCGGGCACACCTAATCCCTGCAACAGGCATGTACTCTGGTACCTGTTCTGCGTCCAGCATAAAGCCTGTCGATGGCACAACCTGAAATTCGCAACCAAACTTCAGGCTCTGCAAACGGCCTCATGCAACGTGACCCACACCCTACCAAGAATTTTCACAATTTTTAATATGACCTATATCTGTCTTAGAGGGAAATAAATAAATACGTCTGGAAAGGCTTTTGATACGAGGTTCAAAAGAAAATCTGTAATCAGTTCCCTCCTCGTACAGATGAAGCAAATGCAGTGCACACCTGAACTGGTATTTAAATACACCCAAACTGTATTTAAGAAGGAACTGCTACAAGCTTGATTCCTGAGAAAGGCAAGGAGAAGCTCCTGGGCAGGTAGGAAGAAGTGTAACCCACATTTACAGTGGCCAATTGTTAGAGTGAAAACAAGCCTGGAAGATTATATGTCACCAGGGAGGGATATCAGTGTCTGATCTAGGTAAGGACGGGGCAAGGGGGTACCTGGAGCCTTGTCAAACTCAGTGCTCTTATGTAGTAGGTTGAATAACAGAACAATGTTTACATTTCCCCTCCTGCCCTAAGTAGTTTGGAAGCTGGACGCTGGAAAAGCATGAATGGTTTTTTTAAAAAGCAGCGCCGAAGCCTTGACTGCTCCTTACCAGTGCTGAAACAAATGAAAAAGAAAATTAAAAAGAACCAAATCCAACAAAACAACCCCAAGTTATCGCTGCTTCTGAACCTGGACATCCAGTAAAGACAATATAAATGATGAGATATTAAGCCGCTCATACTGTGGGTATGTCAGCCCCACAAGACAGTAAATATAGGAACTTGAAATGTAACAAATGAATGCTGAGAACTTGCTGAATTCCAGCCAATAAAGTTTTTTCTTATCCTGATTTCTTCCATATTAACACTTTGAAACTTAATACTGGAATTTCTCTAAATATACAAGCAAACCAACATCCACAGCTAATGGCAAAACCCCATGAATTGAAGTACGTAGGAAACATCCCGCGTACACTGGAGAGCAATACCCGCTGTTACGGAAGCTACATAACAACTGCACCACAAATACTGGGTGGAGGTAGTAAAACCTGGAGAGCTTGGGAGGAAGAGAGTTTGCGGGCGGATTTGTCCCTCAGTCCAGTGGAAGATGGGA
Organism: Apaloderma vittatum; assembly: GCF_000703405.1. NCBI lineage: Eukaryota > Metazoa > Chordata > Aves > Trogoniformes > Trogonidae > Apaloderma > Apaloderma vittatum. The sequence continues at coordinate 77,520 of NW_009713171.1, read as the reverse complement.
TGACTTGTCTGATACATTTACCATTTCTCCTTACTGCTGCCCTCTATACAAAGCATCGCAACTTCCTTCATACTCTTAAGATACTCCCAAGCTCTCGGCTAGCTCTGATCCTCACAGAGCAGGCTCCCAGGATGCACACAGCCTCATGTCAAGAGCAATGCTCTGGATCACATTAGTCCCTACAAAACTGCCATGCTAAAAAAAAAGAGCAAAACACAGAAAAAAACCACCCACCTAAATGGTGAGACTTCCTTAAGCAGAACCCACTAACCAAAGGCAGAAAGGAGAGTTTTTTCCTCTAGGAACTGATTTCATGCTCACGTGTCTGCTGCAGTCAACGGAGATGTCAGAGCCCTGAACTCCCACAGCAGCACCCAGGTCAGCTCTCCATGTGCTGCACCTCCAAGTCTATTTGGTGTTATCTAACAAGGTCTCCTCCAGCCTTGGTCACCACAAGACTCGTTCAGCTCTTCACCCTGATCACCAACACGGTTGTCCTAGAGGTGGTGACAAAGGCTTTAATGTGGGTGCTCCAGGCACTCCAACAGCTATCGATCAGCCACAATCGTCCATCATTGTCAAATCGGGGTGACCATGTCATGGTGTGAAATTCTATTTTACTGTTGCCTGTCTGGATCCCAACGCATTTCAAAAGCCAAATTGGTAGTTTCAGAATTCAGTCTTCTCCTACCTCACATGCTCTCCAGAACAGTGAGTTGTAATCCATCTTGAATTGGACCATTTCATCCTATCCCGGGCTCAAACAATTGTCAGTCCATCAAATGCTTCTTTGAAAACTGATTTCTTGCAGATGACCATGATTGCTGTAAAAGAATATTTAAAAACGTTTTAATATTGGAAAAGAACTTTCCTCTTATATCAACCACATGTTTGAGAAAGGGCTTGGGGTTTACCACTGCTTGGTGAGAAAAAAAAAGCAAAAAAGAGAAAGGGTAATGGGGTGATAATGACTGGAAATATATGGGTTGAATTTGGGACCTGTTTAAATACAAGAAGACAATTTGCGACTCGGTGGTAAATGCAAACACAGAGAAATGATTGTGGCTCAAGTGTGCATTTGAATATAGAAAAAAAATGTTTTGCAGCAAACTCTTTTTCTTTTAGCAGAGGACAAACGTTGACCAAGTTGGCAGCTGCTGAAGCTGTGGTACCCACCCCAGTCCAAGCGGATGGGCTGTGTCTGCTCAGGAATTCCTCAGGAGACTTCCTATTTTGGCATTACTGCCGTAGGATGGGAATGGTTCGCAACCACTGTGCTGACCCCCATCACACTGCAAACCACAGCCAGGAACAAAACTCCTCCCTCTCTTCGATCTCTTCCTAGGTGACACCTTAACTTAGCAGTAATTAGCAAAAGAACCAACATGAATCTACAACTTCAACTGGGAGCTTCACTATGATGGAGTAATTTTAATTGTTGGACTAGGTGATGCAGGTGGACTAGATGATCATTGTAGGTGCCTTCCAACTGAAAATTCTATTTTATCCTATCCTATTTTTTCCTGTCCTGTCCCAGCCTATCCTAATAAAAGAAACTGTAGAGGAATCAGGTCTGGTCCCATTTGATGCAGGTTCATGGTGGGGTTTCAGCTGTTTTTATCGTGCTACATTTTTAGGAGTTTGATGACTGGTGACAATGCTCAAACCTCTATGCCTCCATGAATCAGATTGTTTTGATAAATAGTTTCTCACTTGCTCTACCAGAGGTGGGAAGGTCAGGCTGAATTTTGCCATTGAAAACTGCAAGATGTTTTACAAAATAAAATTGCCTGAAAGTGCACGGTGATTTCAGGGCTGCTGATTTGCGATGCCTTACAAGAAGTCTCATTTTAAAGAGGATTCACTTGGAATAGGGACTTAGTAAGGACGGAATTTTAAATCTCTGTGAAAACTGAGGCACGTTAAAACAAAAAAACCAAATAAATAAATGAATTGGTGTCTGAAGTACGTAAAGATGTAGAAGACACGCACGGAGCCCCTACACCGGATCCGGATGGCTCTCATGGTCCTTCCTCCATTCACTTGTTCTTTTGCTCCTTGGTGTGTCCCATCTTTCCCAAAAGAATAAGCAGAGCAGGAAAAGGCCAACCACTAGGGTACAGAGAGGCTTAGAAAAACATTCCTCCCTATTAAGCAACGGGGCTGATTTTCACTGTATGAAAGATGAAATAGATTGAACAAAAAGCTTACCTACACGTCTTCATCTCGGGTAGAAACCCTCGATTGCCTTTGTCACTTTAGCATATGAGCACGAGGCCAAATGAAACACATGTTTACAACTATAATGAGGATTAGCTTTGCACTAAAAAAGTTGAACTACAGTCAAAATTAGATGGTGACATGGGTATTTGCCAACAGCATTAAATGAGAAATAACGGAGTATGAGGTTTCTGGAATGAATAGAAAATGTATTGTTTAGAGACCTTTTTGGCCACGTATCAACATATGCCAATACTTAAGACTTCTTGTTCTTATTTACTTACCCCAACAATAAAACAATTGTTGTTTTGTGCCAACAGCCTGACAGACTGGTCCGGTACCTTAGGAAATACAGATTGGATATTACTTCTCTCAGATCAGCTTCAACCTACCTTTCCAAAAAAAGAGATGCAAAGTAATTGAGTCCAGAGGAGAGGAAATAAGCAGAGGAGGTAATCGATTTTAATATCACATAGCATCAACGCACATGAAGAAAATACACAAAACAGCGAGAAAAAGCATTTTCCCACCTCAGAAGACCAGGCAATGTTTGTAGCTTCATCTAGCCCTGGGCAGAGGTTATCGGTGAAGCCTCCCCAACAGCAATGACTGATCTTCCCCCAGTGCCGGTTAGGTAACCACCATCCTTCTCATTACAAACCCGAACAAACCAATGAATCAGAACCATAGGAAACATTCTCAAAACCAGAGAACTTGAAACATGTTTGCAACTGGAATGTTCAGGCTCTTTCCTGGTCGAATGGCTTCCCTCCATGGTATCGCCCGCTGCCAGGCCACCCTCGTGCTCCCAATGAACTCACTCCTCGCAGTATTTCACACCTAGGAGTGTGCCTCTGACCTCGTGCCATAATGCTCCAGCTGGAACAGATAGAGACCCAAGCCAGGGCTTGCTCAATCTTAAAACAGATATTGCTAGTAAAGACATCAGGAAAGCCTTCACATTTTGGAATGATTTTCCCCAACCCTCTTTACTACACCCAAGGCAGACTTGTTCTGCTGCTCTTCAGGTGGCCTTTGCGTGGGTGTGACATGATGTGGGGCTGGATGGCACAGGGAGGTCTGGCTATTTACACTGAGAAAAGGCTCAGCGCTGGTAGCAGTTAGGGCAAAATGGACAAAACTCTTGAGTTTTGTTGTGTTGTGTCCAGTCTAGCCCCCTGAAAAGTTCCTTGTTATTAAAATAATATTTCTCTAAATTGCAGAGATGGAGTAAAGCTTAACTCATCCACATTTTCAATCAAGCTACCAGCAATGGGTCCCATGGGAATGCATGAAAAAAAGCATCATTAATTATTAGTTAACCTGCTCTAAAGACCAGTTTGCAAGATCTCTGGTGGAACATTTCTGGCAGAAAATATTTGACAATGATAAAAGTGCTCCATGAAAATGTCACTGCAGACAATGGTCCAAGGGATAACAGGCAGGATCCCAGGAGAATCCAGCCTGCCTGACCAATCTGAGTCCTGCCTGCTCTCCCACCAGACCATCTCCTACACAATCTTACTGGGAGGATGAAAAGTAAAGAGCCTATGAGTCCCAATTCCAAAGTTCCCAACTTATACTGGAGTATCTGGCCCTGGCCTGAAGGGGAAAGCAAACCATGGGCCTGATACAATGAGCGCTTAGGACCTTCCCACTTTTTCGAAGATAATATCAGAACTACATGCCCTACAAATCAAATCATCACAACATCTCTAAGTCCTGGATCTTTGTGGTCAACCCTTCCATTGGTTGTATGAATTGAGGAAACTCTATCTGATGTCAGGAGGATCAACTCTGTAACTTGCAACACTTGGATCCCGAGGGCAGCAAGGATATACGAGGTTCTGAAGCAATATCTCAGGGCCTGTATTTAGAAGGTGTTTTCATAACTCAGTTCACATCTCACACCAGCAGACCCCCCATCTGCTCTCAGAAGACTGAGTGATCTGTGTGATTACTTCCAGAGATAGAAAAGATGAAAAGTTCATGTTCTGTCACTAAACCACCAGAAGACACTTCCAGTGAAATCTGTGAGATACAGAAGTAACCGCCAATTGAATATTTGAGATTAAGGAAAGATTCATCTCTAGGAATAGATATCCCTCAAGAAAAATGTACAGCCTGTATAGATGTGTGAAGAGAGAGGTCGTATCTGGCTAGCATCATTGTTGTAGCACATGGTTAGTTGCCTACAAGAGCCTGTACCTTTTGGGCTATGTAGTCCAAAAGCACATGTCAAGAGTCAGTCCTTTACCCCCAAAATCCACATCAATGAGGAGAAGAAAGAAAGGAAGTAGATTCAGTATTCCACAGGCTGGGAGCTGTGACGCTGGAAGTGGTATATGATCTGTCCCATTCAGCCAGGATCTCCTAAATCCAACCCAGCGGTCACAAGAGCTCAATCCATCACATCCCTCATTCTCCATGACCAGGGAGACACAACCACGGTCCAGAGAGGACCCCCTGCACAGTCTTCTACTGATTGCCCCCATTGCACACGTTATCATCTCATCCCTTCAGCACCAACCCACCACGCTTGGTGTGAGCTCCTTTTGCCGAACAAAACTCTACAACAGGGAGAGGGGAGATGCAGAAACCCAGCTCTGGGCTCCTGGGAGGACACCTGCATGGGGGCCCTGGGCATGCTCCCCAGCCCAGCTCCACCATGTCTGTGGCAGGTAGAAGCCCAAGCAAAGGAAGAGGTATCTTTCAGCTGGTGACTCACTGAGAGGGTGATTTTAGCTTTAGACATCCTGGTACTTGAGGACAGACCCTTAAAGTCGGTGTAATACAATGCCTACAGCACCCACACACGAATATAATGTGCCCTTACATAGCTGTCCAGCCACCCCTTTAAATAAATAAAGGTATTGGTGGCTTACCACCTGCGCTCTGGACTACTATCCTGCAAATGTTTTTGTTCTGAGAACGTGAAGCAACATATGTTAGCATTAACTTTTCTTCCTTTTTTATACAGCTATAAACAGATCCATCGACTCCTCCCCCCTGCCTTTTTAATTTTGTAAAAATAAATGTTTTCCTGGACAGTCAGAGTTCATTACTGAGATGGAGCACAGCTCCCCTTCTCCTGCCCACAAGAATCATAGAATCATTTAGGTTGGAAAGATCCTTAAGATCATCGAGTCCAAACGTTAACCCAGCACTGCCAGGTCCACCACTAAACCGTGTCCCTAAGTGCCATGTCTACACGTCTGTTAAATACTTCCAGGGATGGTGACTCCACCACTGCCCTGGGCAGTCTGTTCCAATACTTAACAAGCCGTTAGGTGAAGGAATTTTTCCTACTATCCAATCTAAACCTTCCCTGGTGCAACTTGAGGTCATTTCCTTCTGTCCTATTGCTCATTACATGAGAGAAAAGACCGACCCCATCTCACCACAACCTCCTTTCAGGTACTTGTAGAGACCAAGAAAGTCTCCCCTCAGCCTCCTTTTCTCCAGGCTAGACAAGCCCAGTTCGGTTGTGGATTGGTGGTGGTTGTTTTTTGGTTTGTTTTTTGGGGGGGAAAGTGGGGCTGGAGGATAATTTTTATACTTCCTTTCTTCAAAATCTTCAAGAAATCAGCAAACGCTCAGCTACAACAGCGAGAGGAAAGCAGTGTGCTGCTCACACCAAGACCCCTCCCGGGTAGAAACCAGCCCTGGGAGACTTGACCCCGAAAGAAGCTACTTTGTCCTCCAAGAGCCACTCTCCTCCCACACACTCGCATCCCTCACTTGGCTTTCACCTCGGCAGCCTCCAGAAGATCCCGGCTAATCTCGTTTCATTCACATTGGGTCAGAGCACAAGCTTCCCAAAAACGTAATTGCCTGGAAAACCCAATATTCCTGCAGCTGGGTCTCCAGGAGGGGTTTTCACACACCCTCTGGTTTTGCAGCAGGGGACGAGGACATGGGACCAGAGGAGGTGGTTACGCAGCACCTCTTCCTACTCAATTAACTCCGGGAGCCTGGAGGAGAGCTCACCATCTGCACAGCCCGTGAGTCACCTCGGGACTCGAGCAGTTTACTGTATATATTAGTCAACAGAAACAAACACCACAAATCCCTAGACATGAAAATCCTTTTTATTTTTTTTTTTTTCCTCCTCCCTGCCCAAAACTTTGGCTACGGATCTCTAATCATAATTTTTCTGGAGATTTTTAAAATATTTAATTGTGGTTTCTATAAACATGAAGATAAATGACTACATCTCAATATTGGTTCTCAACAGTTACTGATGCTTCTCAGGGGGCTGCTTTTATTTTACCAAGATTGGAAAAATAAGCTGTAAAAGATTTTCTTCGTCCCTCTTGCTCACTATAAAGGGGAGGGGGGGTTTGAAAAGATTTCTTGTAATCACCACCGAATGCTTTCTAGCTGATGACTTTTGACAGCATTATTAGTAAACTAAAGGGGAAGATTGATTTCCAAGATGATACATTGTAAAGTCATGAGAAATAAAAGCTTAAGCTTTTATTCCAGAAAATGAAGAGGCAGCAAATGCAATGAAGACACTAAGACAGACACTGTACCACCCACCAGTTCCCCTTTTAAAGCTTCCAAGCTGCCTGGCAGACAGAGCTGTAATGAGAAAATTTTTAAAAGTTTTGGGGCTTGGGTTTGGACAAGCAACACGACGTGTGTGAGCATCCCCGAGGCTTATCCGGATCGTACGAGCAACTTGGATCTAACTCTTGGGTTGCCGGATTTACAAGGCGATGCCAAGTTATCACATATTCACAGCTTCTTGTCAAATTAGAAAAAAAAAAAAAAAAGCCTCGAGAGCCTCATTTGTTCCAACATTGCCCTGTTAGGGCTGTGGATTATTGGTCTGCGGGTATGGATCAGCGAGAAGATGGAAAGCAACAGAACAGCCCCGACCAAACCTTCCCTGAACCAAAGCACCAGCTGCAGTCACACCTTACAGAGATTGACCTCTCAATGCTGACAAAAAAAAAAGTCCCTAAAAAGGGCGAATCAGGAACTGAGGATCTTACCAGGAACTGCAAACATTGCAAATATGTTGCCGCCGCTGAAACGCCGTTGCCAGTCCCGTGACTTCTCCGACACGACTGTCGGAGAAAACTGGTTCTGTACCTTGCCCAGTTTGCAGATGGTCTCCTGAGGCCACGTCACCGGTGGGAGCCCAGCTGAGACGCAGGTGCAAGGCACCCCCTCCTCAACATCCACTCCTCTCCCAGCGCACAGCATCCCTCTGCCACACCAGCACAGCTCTGTGGTGGCCACACTCTAAACCAACCCGAGGAACTGCTCTCACTTCAGAATAACCCTGAAAAAACATCGTGATTTATGAATAACTTCCACGGTTTCAAATGCCAGAGCAGTTCCCTGGTTTTATCTGTGATGCCGCGCAAAACGGAGGCTGCAGCTTGGATGAGGAGCAGAGAAGAGAGAGGAGGTGGAAGCATCAGCATGAAAAACCCAAAACTACCACCAAGCTGTCCTGTAACGAGTCTGGCCCAAAGAAACCACAGCTTTTACTGCGACAGAAAGAGGCAAAGCTCATTTTTGCCCGATCGCAAGCAGAGCGGCAGCCCCGAGCTACCCTGCCCTCTTCCACCAGCCCGTGGTGTGCCGAGCGCTCGCCAAACAGACCCGAGGAGATGTGGTTCCCACCCAAAACACCCAGGCTCCAGCTGGGCAGGACACAAGGAAAGCACAAACCACATATACAGCTCTATTAACCGTGCACTCAGAGACACAAACTAATAACAGAGCTCCGAAACTGCTCCCAGGTTACTCGTCTTGCACAGCAAGGCAGTCCTCATGGTTTCCACAGGCACCGGGCAGAGGTGGGTGTCTGTCTCAGTTCCCAAACAGTGCCGCATGCCGATGTGTAATAAATAACGATGAAATGGAAATAGTCCAACCCGCTCCTCTTTGAGTGGAGTTCAAGGAAAACATTGCAGCTAGAGACTATAAGCAGACACAATAAATTTGGTCCCCCCCGCCCCATGCCCCTTTTGTTATTAGGGTGTGACTAAGGCTTTGCAGCATCAACTTTCGGTCTTAATCAGAGATTCTTGCTGCGAGCTCGAGGGATATTTTAAAACTGGGTTAAAAATCTCATAGGAAGTTGCAGCATTGCCTGCAGACACGACGCAAACCTGTGAATCGGGCTGGCTGAAACACGCAGCCATGGTCCCGGGATTTCTCCTTTATCTTAAGCCTTGGATTCCTCCGCTGTTGTATTATTTCCTGTGGACGTTGTACCAAGCGAGGGCAGAGAGGATTTAATAGACTGCATCCAGCTGCCCTCAAATATTTATATCCAAAGGACTGCCTGACTTTCTTGAGTCAAAAATGAAGGAAGTAGGGCTGTATTATAAGGAAAAGCTTATTGCCCAAGCTGCTGCTGAAGACATTATTGTCTGACTGTGCTTTCCATCCAGCACTCGCTTCAGACGACTGAACTTGACCTATCCACCCATCATAAATTAAATTCTTTGATCTCATCTGTAACAACACAGAGCCCTAATAACAATAGATCAAACCGCGGCAGGGACAATATGCTTATTCTTTACCAACTAAATTTTAATTAGTAAACAGCGCAGGGGAAGAATCCACCTTTGCAGAACAAAAAGGGAAAGAAAAAGCTTTTAGTACTTGAAAGAAATCACTGATAAAGAGCAGAGGCATCTTTCAGAGCTCCACATCCTTGTTCTGTTCATCTGAAAAACCACATCATCCCCAAACCATTAAAACCAGGATGAATTTCACATTGTAAGAAATCGCCATGAAAGCAAACATCAAAAGGAGCTGGGGAGGAGGAGGAAGCAGATCAGGTGGGAAAGAAATAGCCTTTTATCAACTGTCGGTACAGAAACATGTCGAGCATTATCTGCCTGTGCCCTCGTTTGGGCTGCGCCGGTCCCTGCGGTTCGTACGGCGAAGCTCGGCTGAGTCAGGCTCCCACATCTCACTGGGGCACCCGATGTTTGCGAAGCAGCCGGGAAGGAAATCCGCGCGGCTCCCATCGTCCTGGTTATCTGCTGTTTGCACAGGGTGGATTTATTATCGCAGAGCACTTTGCCAGTTCCTCTTTGCACTAAACAGCTTCAGGCAGCCTCATTTCCAGGTGAGCTTCTCCTCTGCTCAGCATTGTCGCTTCTTCCAGGCAAACGTAAATACTTAAAAGTTTTCCCATCAGGAGTCGCACTCGTCAAGGAAGGGATTTTTCGGTGGCTGCGCATTTCGGGTCACTTTATGCTTTTATGTGGTGCTGTTTCCCACGCAAACCAAACCTGTCGCAGACCGCAAGTGGGAAGCAAGCGCCTGGACAAGGATGCTTCACTAAACCTCTCTGAGCGCTAAACCCTGTGAGTTTAACCTCTGCAATCGCCCGTCGCGCCAGCAATGCCCTCACTGGGGCTTAGAAAACACCACGGCACTTGCCACATCCCTCAGATGGGTTCAATATTAAACTAAAAATCCTGCTGAGCCAAGGTATTTCATCGGCTATACACGTCTGGATGTAAGCAGCTAGCTACTGCCTTAAAAAAAATTGCAACAATCCAATTTTTAAGCAGTAATTCAATTTTAGAAAAGGAAACTCACAAGTAGTAAACAAACAAGCCAACTATCAATCCTATTTTTTTTTTTCCCCAGTGGGATGTCAAGGCTCTCGAGATATTTTACTAACTGGTTGTACCAAACCCCCTCACACTCTGTCTACGGCTGAACCACAACCCCTCTGCAGGGCAAGGCTGCAGGGAAAGCAAATGAAAATCCAGATTTCAGCTGAAATTACGGGATGAGTTTCACATAGGAAAAAGTCTGCATAAGCAACCTCGAATTCAGCCCAGACGCTGGGGCAAAAAATGGGGCTTTTATCAAACGTCAAGTGACCGTGAATGACTATGAGTGGCCAAAGTGGCCTCAGTTTTAGCTGTCGGCTGCCAATTTCCAGGACAGGGAACACAAACTAGGGTAACCCAGTGGGTCCTCCCTCTGCTACGAGTGGGAACCAACGGCAGGGCAGGCTCCAGGTACAGCTCCCAAACCAGAAAAACATCCAGATTTCTCGTCTCTGTTTTAAAGGGCCACTCTTGAAGAGATATTTCATTTTTACAAGACAGATCATTTGCTGACCAATGACAGAATTCATTAAGAGGACAAAGATGAGCAAGAACACGGCTGGGGCTCTTTCTGTAGATGGGTTTTCAGTTGTTCCCTTAGAAGTTAAAAAATGAGCAAACAGGATAATTTTTTTTCCATTGAAGTCTCTGTTAGCACTGACACAGGATAAAATCCTGCCCACACCAAATCAAATAATTGGCACACAAGTCAGAGTTTGCGTGGCACATACACGTAAGCCTTAGGACACAGAAAAAGCACAAACCCCTATGCAAATCGGGCAGACACAGTACTCAGGAACATGAAAAAAAAAGCCGTAAAACCCACTGAGAGCACGGGCAGGGCCCAGCCTTCAATGTGCTCGCAACTGAAAGGATGAAAAGGGGAAAACCCAACACGTCATAGATTTTAACGCCACAGTCACAACCGGCATCCGTTCGTTACTGACACAGCTACAGCTGCCGGGTAGATCTGAGGGCCAGAGGGAGACACGGGGACAAGGAGAGGGACTCGCTTCTCCTTCCGTCACGACTGCGGATGGTGCCGAGGCTGCGCAGCACAAGTCCGTTTTGCTCTTCAGTGGAGAAACAGGCGGTTTTGCCACCTACCACTACTCGGCGCCTTGTCAAAGCCTTGCGTATTGTGTGTGGTCCGGAGTTGGGTCATGCAACCAGCCAAAGCCCTCTAACTCCATTTCCAGTTCACATCACTCTAATAGGTCCTCAGCTGGCCCGAGAAATTCCCAAACATCTCTTTCTACAAACAAGGAATTGAGTTTCTTTTGTCTTGCAATCAGGGGAGACAAATTCTCCCCTTAACCACAGTTTAATTTATTCCTTTTGGTTGTTACTGCCTCCACCTCGTGCAGCTGTCTAGACTGGGGTGGCAGTGGTTGTTGTGTTTTTTTCCTTCTTTTTAGTTAGGGATTTTTGGAAGCTGCGTTTGCTTCTTTCCGAAACAAGTTTATTTTTAGTGTCACTTTTTCCATTGGCAAGATATTATGGCTGAGAGAGCTGCTCTCAGAGGAACTGCTCTCAGTATGAAAATGAAGAAAGTTTGCCTGGTTGGAGGGCAGACACGAGAGAAGGCAGCCGAGGTAACAGCAAGACGGTCCAGGCCAACACGCACATCAAGGATGGCTGATTGCCATCGGGAAGAGCCCAATTCCTTTAGAATCCAAGCCTGCTTAACCAAGGAAAAAGTTACGGCCCCTTCTGACATCCTCCTGGACCCATCTCCTCCTTGGACAGAGCTAAAGTGGGAGGATGCCAACAGGACTTGCACCTGCCCAAGCCACAGCACTTTCAATTGTTCTCCTGTTGGCTTCCAAGAACAAGTAAACACTTCTCAATGAGCCACCTGAGAGCTTTAAATCATGAGAAACCTGCTACGCGAACCTCCGACCAGCACTAAACGGTTCTCAGGTGATTTCTCAGGAAAGGGCGTCACAGACACAGCTTACATTTTTTTGCTTTGCTGTTTACTACCCTGTGCTTGCCATGCTGACCTTGCTTGCTCCTGCTTTTTCAGATCAGTCTTTATCCCACTCTTTCTCCAAAATATGGAGCCCCTGTAAGCTTAAAGTGATTTTGCTGGTGTGTCTTTTTCCAAGTTTCAGCTGAGAAAGGGACGGCAGAGTTCAGCCCCAAGTCCCCTTCTCAACTAGAGTTTAATCCCACTACAAGAGTTGTGGTACTGTGGTACTTACCACTGGTTTACTACTTTGTAAAGAGTAAAGGCACAAAAATCCAACTTTGCTTTTGTAAACGAAGAGGTGGACTTGAAATAATTGGATAAAAATAAGACCAGTCTGCTTATTTTTTCAGTGCCACTTTTTGGTATTCGCAAACCACCCTCCTCCAGCAAAGGTTTCTCAGCTCCACTACTGCACAGGATACAACTCAAACACAGCGATACCAAGAGGGGAGAAGGAAAGAAAGTTATATATTTTAAAGCAAATCCTGCAGCTTTTAGATTGGAAGTGAAGACGTGGGGGAGGGCTTTAAAACACACACACACAAAAACTCCAGAATTAAGCAAGCGAGACCATTCCAGTTGAGCTGTTTCAGCCATTGTCTTACAACAACTTTAAACCCAATTGCTTCTTTTTAATGAGGCATTTTCTTCCTCTTAACCACCCAAATCTAATCCATGATGTTAGTCCAACTCAGAGAAGTTAAAATCAGAACATTGGGGCCTTTCTTAATCCTCTTAACTTGCCAAAGGTTTTCTGATCACACACCTCTTCCTTCCTACTTAAGACTGGGTGGTTTTTTTTCCACCGTCCTTTGTCTTCTGTTTACAGCTGTGAAAAATTAGGATCCAAGCAGTAAAATCTCTCCATAACAAATGAGCATTTAGAGATGGCTTGCATGTCTCATTGAAGGAAACGAGACATATTTTCCTAATTGTTTCAGCAAATCATACATATCTAACAGTTCCCTGGGCTCAGATACTTAGCATTTCTTGAAGGACGTTGTTTAATCCACAGTCTTTGGTTCTGCTGGATAATTACCTTCAAAAGATAAATCCTGGCTCATGCTATGGTCACTTTGCACCTCTCAGATGACGTGGTATGTCAATAAAGCTGTTGTGGTGGGACAGGATCTCACATGGAACGCAGGAATCCTCATCCTACAGCTCTGACAGGCCCTCCTCCAGCCCGGCTTTTCAGGTGAGGATGCAGGGCTTGACCACTTGATCACTCTGGTCATGCCAGAGTGATCAGGTTTAACTTAACTTCTCATATGAAGAAGCTGGAAATGCTCTGATCCAGCACGGATTGATTTCAGGGCTCCCAACCAGAGGCATAAAAATACATCAGAGATCTACTGTCTCCCTAAACTTGGATCTTCGTCTGGTCATGGCTAGACTCTCACAGATGGCTGATGCTATTGAGTATCTAAAGGATACCCTGCGATGAAGACAAGGGAGCCATGCACATCAAACTCAAAGAAGAATCCACTGTGTTCTTCATGAAGTTTAATGACCAGACAGGGCAGCAGGTGACCTCCATGATCTCCCAAGACTAGCCACTTCCAGATCTCCCCTCTGCTGACTCCTGGAGTCATTTCTTGCCATTAGGCCACACTGAAGAAACCAAGCACACATCAGAAACCTTTCCCATCACCTCGGCGGTACATGCTGACAGCATTAGCTACTTTCAAGATGAACTGCAAGATAGAGAGTAGGACGGGTGCTGAGCAACACAAGAGCCATGAGTAAGCAGTTGTCCAAGGGACAATCCCCATCACCTCTTGGTCCAAATTATGATTAAAAACAAAAACAACGATAGACTTCCTTCCTGCCCCTCGTCGCATCGGTCTTCTTGGAGGTGTGGAATTTACTGAGTGGGCCACTGAGTTGAGATAAAACAGAAGCCAAGCAAAGGGCTTGAACCAGAACAGGCCCTGGCACCCATCCCAAGTTCCTTTCGAGTTTGGTTAATGCTCCCCACCCATCATTTTTCATGTGCATGTGCCACATCACTTCCTGGTTCTGATTTGCCTGCTATTTGCCCCACGGGTAGGGTGTTACCCATCAAGACTTGAAAACCAGCAAGTAACCCCTCCTCCCCCTCCCCATAAACCTCACACCCATCTCTGAGGGATCCAAGCATCCCTAGCAGGAAGAAGTCCAAGAATTCTTTATGCACAGAAGAATGTCCCCTTGCCACATCATAATCCTGTTTGCTACCAGTGCCACACACTGATGGTCTAGGTCAAACTCCAGATGTTAATAAACCTCAGTAACAACTGCTCAGAGAAAATGCAGATAATTGGTCTCGTACCTACTATGAGACCAAAAAAACAGACAGAAAACCTGCGATAAAAACATCCATCTTGGTTGCTTTTAACATTCTTTGCTCCAAGCTAATTGAAGCTCCAGCTGTATTGCTTAAAGGCAGATGAACTTGTAATCTGCCAGCTTCCACAGGTTCGGCCCAGAGCACTTCTTTCCTCCTTCGCTGGAACTAGTCATCTCCGATGGCTCGGGATGCGGAAGCACAGAGGGTTGAAGAATGAGGGATTCAAGGTATTTCCCAGAGTTCTTTCAAATTTGGGCAAACTTGGAGGATGACAGCCTCGCTGTGGTCAGGCACTTACTGTAAAACAGCTTCCTTCTGCTGCCCCAGCATTCAGAGCGAGCTTGGGTTGCTCCGTTATAAAAACATTAATGTCTGGCTCGTTGTCACCATTTGTTTCATTGCCTTCGCTACTACCATGAGTTACATAAATGCGCCTTGCTCAGAAGAATCCACAAGGCAGAAGACAATCATCTGGGATGCCAGCCATGCTATCTGTAGGTGCATTTCTTCTGCCTTCATCATTACCATATATGCCCTTCAAGAAGAGCTTCCAGGAAGATGTTTATATCTTGTCATTGGATTGGCTGGGGTTCTGAGAGGATCAGATATGGTCAGATCCTGCTGCTGGTGCAGATAATGCAAATCCCCAAAAGATAAGCGAAGTCAATTATCTACAACAAGTCACAGGAACTACAGGCCAAGCAAAGAGGTTTGCCTCGCATCGGCAATCAGAGTTGTACGGACTAAACTTGTCATTAACTTGGCAATGCGATTGATCAGGGTTACTTCCCTGGGTATTTCAGACTTTGCTCACTTCCGTTCGCCAATGGTTCATGTTACTGGTTTGCAGGAATGTGTTGCTTATCGAACTTGCTGCTTCCTTGCGCATATTGTACTAACACGTGGCATCAGCAGGGACACAGGCTGCAGAGCACAAGTTAATGACTTTAGATGTGTGCCTTTATGTGGGAATCATCACATTCAAATACCTGAAACGGCATCCAGTTCAGCACAGCTCTTCATTTTCATGGTGTGCAGAAAAATTCTGGCCAGGGGGGCTCTTTGGTGCAGTAGGAGCTTCATCACGAACCTGAGGGCAAAGAGGGCAGGTCACAGCAACACCAGCTTTGGATCCACACAGGAATCCAGCATTGCTATTAGAGTTTTTGGAAATATTTTTAAAGCTCTACAGGTCAGATAACAAGACTCTGAAGAAGTTCTTCTGCAAGTTTGTTACCCATGTCCCTCCAGGGAAGGCAAATAAGACTGAATTTGTGAAGCTTCACACCCCCTCGATCTCCAAGCAACCCATCCATCCAGACTTCTTCTACCTGCCACCACCTCATTTACTGAGTTCGCATCCTTCCCTCCTCACCCCAAAAGCTACACATCACACAGATATCTGCAACAAGCACCCAGCAGGCCATGCCATGGCCAACACTACCCTGATCTGACGCCTGGGCTTTCACCCGATTTCAGCTACAACAAAGAAAACATTCATGGATGTCCACCTTGTCCCCTTCAATCCATCCTGCCAAACTTCCTCATTACGCGTTGGGCTCTAACTGACAAAGTGGTGAGCGGCATTTACTTCTCATGCTTTTTACAGGGGGGAAATTTATAAAACATGTTAAAAACTTTACAAGGAGAGCAACAGTTACCAAAACTCAGGAGCACAAACTGAGTTTTGTCAGAATTTGGCTGCTTCACACAAGAAATGTGGTCTCTGCAGGGCTTCGTACCAGTGAGAAAGGAACGACTGGAAGATGAGGAATGGACACACTTGGGTAATTAGGACTTTCTCCAAGGTTTATTTTTTAATTTAGTGTCTGTGCACAGCCTTTGTAGGTGAAACAGGCTCACCCAAAAGAGGACAGTCAGATGCTGGAGTCTGCAATAACTTTGTTTACAAGGAGAAAGAAGGCAGCTGGAGAAGAGGGGGAAAGGATGTGTGAAACCTCGAATCAGGGGGTTGTTACCCCAGCATTCTTCAAGAAATTGCCGTGGTTTGTATAATGTGGGTAGCTTGGAGCAGTTGTGCAGTAAATATTTTTCCCCAAGCACTTTTCATGCTTGAGTTTTAGGTTTTCAGAGATTTTTTTTTAATTTAAAAAAAAAAAGAAAGAAAAAGGTTTTTTTGAAGGAAGATCAACGACTTAATGAAAAAAGTCTGAGATGCAAGAGCAAGGCTATCGCTTCAAGAGTGCTTCCAGATTTACATTTTTTGCATAAACATCTTGGCAAAGGCAGAGCATCTAACCCCCTCCTACTCCATTGGCCTCCACTAAATTCTGCAGAATATTAAAACCCCTTGATGGTAACATGTTCTCGGCCAGAAACAAATCATTAGTTTGGATGAGGGCATCAAACTGCATCTGCTCTGTTCCCTGAAATTCTAAATGCAAGAGATTTAGTAGGGAGGGTAGGGGATTTCTTTGATAGAGGGATTTAGAGAAATGGCGATTGATATAATTTTAAAGCAGACACAGATATGAGGGGATGCATCATTTACAAAGACACGTGGGAATGGTCTGATTTAATTAAAAGTGGAGATGAGCTCAAGCTGTAGAGTTTGGAGGTGGATCTGAACACTCAAGTTTTTTGGGTTAGAGCTTTTGTTCTGCCTGCCGCACACAGCTAAGATGGCCCACAGATCAATTCTATCAAGAGTCAGGAAGGGGTAAATCCAGGCTTATCTGTAAGCAAAAAGGAGGGGAAAAAAATCCTAAGAAGAGGGAAGCTATGTAACATTGCAGAGGACCCTACCTGGCTGGAAGAGAGCTGCCCTCCACGCTGTGGGGCTTGCCCAGCCCTTGGCATTGAGCAGGCAGAGCTTTGAGAACTCTCCAACACGCAGCAGTAAAGGGGCTCGTATGGTCCTGGCTGACCCGGTCACTGCCAGAACTCCCTGCGAGAAGGCAGCAAAGAGCTATGAATAAAGCCGTTGCCAGTTTTTAACTCACCTCTAGGTTTTCTTGCACCGAAGGAATTATTTTGGGGTCAGTCGTACTCTTTCAGAGCAACTCCTACCAACCAGGGCAATAAGTGATTGAGCCTATCAGAGGAGGAAACCTCTTTTACCAGGAACATTAATAAAACTTAGGGACAGTTGAGGGTCTTTTTTCTTTTTAAGCTAGCCCATATCTCTCCAAGTTTTCTTCTCCTTCAGAAACAACTAGCTCTCAGCTTCCTCAGAGGTTCTTCTTTAAGCCCACAAGAACATCCTACATGGACCTGTAGGCACCAATTATTTCTTGAAACATGCTGGTCTTAATCTAGCCTAATCTTTCATGACAGGACAGAGCAGCCTGGACAGCTATTAGATTTAGCACAGCTACTCTGAGCAGCACTGTTATGTCAAACTCATGCAACCTAGGCTTTGATAGGCTTTGGGGATTTTCTCAATGGTTCCTTATGAGCCTGTTGGTGCCCCTCACATTTCAAGGACCACAATATGAACATTAAATGTATTTCCTTTCTCACAGCTGGATACTGTCCCATCTGTTCTGAGACAGCCAAAGTGTCAAGCAAGCCAGACAATTTTTCATGCAAATCTGTTGACTTTAGGATTTTTAAATATATGCCTTTTTAATAACCCACAGATTATCTCACAAAAAACCAGGTCATTTGCAAGAGTTCCTCCAGCAGTCTTTGGCATCGTTAGCTAACATTGCAATGTGCGTATATTATTCTCCGACAAAAACCTGGCAAAAGGACAGAAAGAAATGCCACGTATAGTCAAACTAATGGTTTAGCCTGGGATGTCACCTCCGACGGCGCTCAGTTGGGATGCTCAAGAGGGAAGCACATAACCCCCTCAACAACAGCCCTAGAACCTTCCTCCAGTCATGCAGCACAAGTGGAAGGGTTTTTAGAAAACCAGGCAGGTGGGCAGCTCAAGACAACTCTTCAGGTAACTCCACGTGGCACAGGAAGCAGCAGCACCCACGTAGTCAGGCCTCAAAACGATTTACCCAAACCCAAGGAAATAACCTGTTGAATCAACCAAGCTAGCTCCGGATAAGCATAGAGCTCACAATTAATTTAATTCCCAAAATCAGCCAATCTCACAGCCTAGGACCAGCCTCTGCCCAGCACACACTGCAGCTCTTTTGCTCATCAGCTCTCTTGGAGCAAAGAAGGGATTTGAACAAATGAAGTGCCTCGTGACTATGAAATGCTTCACCACGACACAGAAGAGCCTTTCTTGCCTTTTGGTTCTCAAATCATCATTTAAATCCCCCTGCTTTTAACTGAGATGTTCCACAATGACACAGACTGGAAGAAGCAGCTGGCAACAAAAGCCAAAGATGGTCATTTTGCCTTTCTGCCATATTTGATATGATGAATTTGCCGTCGGTTACGGATGCAAGAGCTGGCAAGAGAACGTGATATAAGGAGATGTTATCCAGCCTCTGGATTTTGTGCCCCTTTCCCAGGACAGCATGCTCTGGTTGGCACCCAGAGCACACTTGGTCTTATGTGCGGTCTGGTGAAGGACCAAACCAAGGAGAAACAGATTCCTACCTCAGACAGACCTCTTTTTCCTTTAAAACACGTGGACGTTTGATTAATGCAGGTGCAGTTAATTTCTCCATTTCACAGGGCCCAGGCTAACACAGGGAAGCTCTCACAGCTGGGGCTGGAGGATGCTTCCATCCTCTGGAATAACAACAGGAAGAGGGAACTGGCTGCACTGAAGACCTCTAACTCCTATTAGCACCTTCTCCTGTCTCACCTCCTTTTCACAGAGTCATAGAATGGCTTGACTTGGAAAGGACTTTAAAGATCATCTAGGCCCAACCCCTCTGCTATGGGCAGAGTCACCTCCTACTGGAGCAAGGTGCTCAAAGCCCCACCCATAGGGCGATTCTGCAATCACAGGGAAGATGCCTGCCCTTCTAGCACCAAAATTACCAGGAAAGAGGCAGCCGTATGTGGAGTAAGCAAACATGATGTAGACTCAAGGCACTGTCTTAAAAAGTAGACCATTTCCCTTTCCCTAACACATGTTTATCCTGGGAACGAAGGGATCATAGGTCTCTGGATATCTTGAGAACTTTGCCACTTCCTCCAGTTCCCTCCTTAAAAGAAAAAAAAAAAAAAAAAGCGCTTATTTTCTGAAACTGCTTTAAAGAGCTGAGTTTCTAAACCCAAACTGCGTGATGCAGAACAGCTGACTTTATGTAAGACTTGTTATTAGAAACAGTTCATGGCTGAACTGCGATTCCCTGAGCTGCACCTCGCGCAGAGCACAAGCACACGCACCACGTACCTACGTACGTGCGCAAGAGCCTGGCTGAGAAGTGCCGAGTCTGCTGCCTTTCAGTGCCTGGGGCAGATCCTGACTCAGAGATTCCTCCACGTTATTTTCCATGGGAGGAAGCAAGAGCTATTTTGCAGAGGGTCTGAACAGACTAGATGCCAGCTTCTTGCTGGTAAATACCACTTCCAAACTCACTTGCAGTCTCCAACAGATGTTTCTGCTTTTCAAAGTAATGGAAATTTTATGGACCATTTTCTCCTCCTTCTCCTACTCCCTAGGAGGGAGGAGGAGACCCAAAATGCCCTTAGAAACACAGTGGTCTCCTCTTAGAACACACTTCAGAGCAGTGTCTCCAGCAGATCAGGGAGACAAACCACTCACTTGGGGATTAGGTTCATCTGGAGAACCAGACATCATCCGCAACCAGCCAGCGGCACAAAGGGGTTCACTCATCCAGCAGCTTTCACTGGAGAAGCTCAAGATGCTTCCTGAAGAGTGAGCCAGTGGCTCCCAAGCTGGGCAGTGAGCCCAGGGGCATGCACAAAAGCAAATTAAAAAGATTCAGGAACCGCAGCATTACCTTTATGCCCTTGGCATTCATTACAGCTGGAGAAACTGAGGCACAAGAAGTCGTTTGCTGAAGGACGCAGTGAGTGAGAGCAGAGCTGGGACTGAACCCACATGTACAAGGCTCTGGTATGCTCATCCTCAAATTGAGGAGACAGACACAAACTGTGACAGGACAGAGAGTCCCGGGAAAACCTTCACCAGTGTAGACAAAGTCGGGAGTAAAAGGGTCTGATGCGCATCCAGCCAACCCGTATTTTCCCTCGCCAGTCTCACGTCTCTGGGCTTACCCAACACATGCAAACACCGGCATCTCCCCAGACCGCTCAGATAAACCATGCATGTTGTAATGCTCCTTAAGCAAAAACCAAACAAAAGTTGGGGAATCCCACTGACTCACACCTGTTTTAATTATTATTATTTTTTAAGAGCCCAGGACGTGGTGAATGAGAATATTATCCCATGGGGATTGAGAACACAATGGAAACAGGAAACTTTTAAAAAGCATTTCTGTGGAGATACTATCTCACTGCTGTAGGACACAAGATTTACTTAATTGCAGCCAAGGAAGTTTTAGATTACGCTTTGCAATGTCTGCACGAAAGTCTCAGCTATCACGGGGAAGGCTCCTTGCGTGGCTATTTCTTTTAAGATATGTGTCTTTCCCTGAATATGTTAACTGGAGGGGATTTGGTGATAATGCAAGTAGGTTCAGAATACTTCAAAGCCTTAAATTAGATTCAGGGCATCACAAGCCATGATAAAGAATATAAAATTGCTTTTTTAGCAGATGACATCCTGCTTTCTCTTAGTGAAACACAAGCCTCTATTCAATGCCTTGAAGAAGTTTGAGAGCCTAACAATCCTGTTTCTGGTTCTTTTTGTGTGCATAAATATGACCAACATAGAGTCAATGCCTCCAGGCACCTCCCCAGCAAAATCCCTCCTAATTTTCTGTGCCAGTAGTCCCTAGAAGGATTCAAATCCCTAAGAAGCCAAATCTCTCTTCACTTAAATAAACTTTATAACAGTAAATCTCCAATCCTTTCATGTGACACACATCATGATTTTCAAAGATGGTCTAACTCCCCATTATAGATGTTTGATTAAGTCCGCTTACGCAAAATGGTCAACCTTCTGAGTACTTCATTTTCTGCAGTGTCCCCTGGTTCTTGAACCCTTAACAGTACTTGAACCTCATCCCACTTTCCATTTCCCACCCACCTCTCCCCACTCCCCAAAAAACAAGAACAAAAAGGAGAGAAAAGTGAGTAGAATACTCACAAATTTTACACAGCCCTAGATGGGACCGATTTCATCCTAACTGGCACCTAAAAATTCAAGCTCCTGATGCTGCAAGAACAATGGAAACTGATTCACTGCAGGTTTGAGTCCTGTGTCCCCAAATTTTTTCTCCTTACACTTCATTTTCCTGCTCCCGTTGTCTCCAGTGTTCTTGGACCACATGGCTGGGTCACTGTGGGTTTCTGAGCGCTGTGTGGGAACTGCCCACCTCCAGCATCCCAGGCTGATTGGCATTTGATAGCTGAGGTGACCTGAGGAGACCATCTACATCCACTTCAGTTCCTCCAACCTCATCCGGGATGGAAACACCACAGCTGGGTCCCCATTTTTCACTCATTTGCCAAATCTACTGGAATCTGCTAAGGACGTAGTACCTTTGGGACCTCCATCCTTTTCTTATGTTGTTGAATTGGGTTAGTGGATCCAAATATACTAGGAAGAACTGATGGATAGAAACAAGTGACCGTGGCAGAAGGGCAACAACAAATGCAGTAACTAGCTTTCCATATACCAGGGGCTTCTTGAGTGGGCAGGGAGATAGCAGCCACATCCCCGGCAAAGCTGTGCTGACAGGTGTTCAAAGCAATCGCCCAAATCATACACTAACTTGCCACAAGAGAAAAATTGATTCTAACAATGAAGGAGACCAACTCCAGCCTTCGGAGCCAAGACACACTGTTCACTGAACAACCCTCCAACTTCCTTGGGTTTCTGTTCATTCAAGAAGGAGGCAAGGTTTTCAAAACAGCAACACGATGATGGGCTCGACAGCACAAACCCTGTGCACACATAGGTTGTGTATTGTTATGTTCCATAGACAGTGGGTCAACAGGTCACAAGCACAAGCTCCCAAAATCTCCAAGGTATGCCCAAAGAATCATTCCATACTGTTAAATGCAATAATTTAGAATTCAGAACTAAACCATTTTTTTTTAAAAGACTACATTACAAGAGAGAAAGTGAAGAGATGTTTGTGTATACTTTGTTGTGAAGAAGAAAGCAAAGCTTAACAGTTGTATCCAGCGAGTGCTTCTGGATCTGTTATGACATCTGTTCCACCAGATTTCCTTGCAACAGTTCCTCTTATTTCCCCAGAACAATAAAAACCCATGAACTACATGCCAAGTGGCGAGTGTCCCATGACCTTCTCCAGCTATTTAGTTTGAAGCTACTGAGAGGTTTCAACAGCTACTATGAAGTGATGCAACCAATTATTTCCATGTGCTAACTTCCAAGGTATCAAAAGAAGAACCATCTTTCAAGTGACATCGGAAGAATAAATAAGGATTAATTGTTCAGCTTCATTACTTCTTTCTTCATGCTGGAAAAGTGTTTCCACAGCTTCTCCTGTAAACTTCTGTGCCTGTGACCGTACTCTCACACACAGTGAGGCTTTGATGCTCCCACAGAGACCTCAAAGCACCGCCAAGGTTATCTACCAGCAGTTATCTGGAGAATTGCAATGGCTTATCCACACATTCTGCCGTGTCCAAAAAGCATCCTTTCAAGGAGCTGGAGCTCTGAGCTTCCGTTCAAAAGGTGGCTTTTTAAAATATTTTTTTTCCCCCTAGGACATAGTCCAGTAGGTTGACTCCTTGAATAACACTTCTGCAAGCTGTTGACTTTCACTGGCACTACAGCCAGAGCCCCACATTCATTTCAAGCTCACCCAAGTGCCGCCTGCTGACACCTCAGGCTAAGCCTGCCAGCCTTCTGATGGCAACATAAGTACATGGGGTTTAGCGCTGGCGCAAGAGAGCAGGTGGCAATCCATGACTGGGATGAAGAGGAAAGATGAAGCCTTGCTTTTTGGCTGCACCTTACCTTCTTATCAACTTGAACTGCTCATGAAACACCACGTGAAAGATTGAAGTCACTGGCTGCTTTTCGCAAACTCAACCTTCTGCAAAGTTAGGCAAACAAGAACGGAGTTTGAGTGGAGACGTACGATGAAAATTCATTTTACCAAGCCTCAAAATAAACAAAAATTTGTTTATTTTTCTTCACGCTCCAAACCAGCATTCAAAAAAGATCCTCTTTCATCTAGTCAACCCATCCTTGTTGCTAATATGAGGAGATAGGTCTTATGGGAAAGGCTGCCCTCAATCAGGACATACAGCCATTTTAATAATACTTTTTTTTTCTTTTTAAACTAAATCAGAAATACCTGGGCATTCCTATGGTGACCTAAGCAGCTTGGCTCATGGTTGGATGGCTTCCATCAAAATTTCCAGTGGCTTTAGACCAGAAGGAAGATATAAAGCTATTCCCCCTCACTGCTGAGTACCATTGACCAAGAGTCACCAGCTTATTTAGCAACGAGAAAGCCAATTCTCATCGTTCCAGTGGAAAACAATCCTTTTCAGTTGCTGCATCAACATCATGTAAGTTCCCTTTAAAAAAACAGAGGACTTTGTGTAATACTGATCACTGAAATATCTCAACACTTGAGCATATAACATTAGATCTATAATTAATATAAATTTCATTTACTACTACAATCACAAGTGGCAACAAAAATGTATCAGAGTTGTTCGTCTGCAAGTCATAGGCATTTTTCCAAAATAAATGAAGCGTGCTTTGCTCTCCCTCTCTTGCTTTCAGCTTCCCCTGCCACAACCCCCACAACCAAACTCAAGCAGGGAAGAACAAGCCATAATGCAGAACAAAACCAAAATAAAATTGAAACCCGATAAGGCCACATTCTCAGGGAGAAGCCATGTGTGAGATATTTTTGCTTAATTATTTCAAGAAATGTATGGCCCCTTGGCTGTCACCAAGGCTGGCCCTGTCAGGCTAGTATCATGACAAACTCTTGCGCAGACAATCGCTAGATACTTTGAGTATTTGAGACCCAGCTAATTAGCTCATGTTTCATATCTTTTTTCCAACTTTTACACTGAAATACAGTCCCTCCTGTTGCATGTCAAGACTTTTCTCTGTTCTTACAGGAGTTAAGAGAGATGCCCAGTTGCAGACATGCAACATGCTCTTGGTTCGTGCACACACACAAACATCCCCCCTTCCCCCATTGCTGCTGTTACGGGTTCAAAAGCAAGTTTCTCTAATATTTTTTGGTCTCACCAGGCCTAGAGAAAATGCAGTATGAAGTCTGACTGCGGATAAATAGTGATTGTAGATTATGGCTCAAGCAATAACTCAGCAGGAGGGCATTCCAGTGCCTGGGTTTCAGCCAGTCATGCCTCAGCGCCTTGTCCATCTGGTTGAGAAGACAGGTGCTTTCAGTCCCAAATTATACAGGATATTGGAAAAGCACCCACTGATGATATTAGAAAGGAAGCTCTTTGCCTTCCAGATGGATCATCTTTGAGCTGAACTAGGTTTTAATATCTAGAGAGAGTGACATGATTTTTTCCCCTCTGCTACACAGTGGAGTACATCACAGACATTGTTTAAATAACTTGCTGTATGATTTAATTCTGCTTCCAAGATAGCGTCAGCGCTCCTCCTGTGGAGAAGGAAAGTCGAGCTCAAACATGCCAGAACACCTTACTACATAGAAAGCCTCCAACTAACTTTATAAGTGCACTAGCAATAACAAAAAAAAACAAAACCAAAAAAACCAAATCTCATCCCAAGTCATAGCTCCTTAATGAGTTTCAATGTTTCTAAGCAAAGCAAATTAGAAAGGTAAGGGCTAGGGGAAATCATGCCATTACTGAATAAAATGGCAAAAGAGACTTGGTCATTAAGTGAGACTTTGCAGTTCGTGCACCTGCATTAAGAGCAAAAAGTGCTTATCTCTTGGCAAATGGTGGCGGGATTCAAAAGCCAAGGTAAACCATGGGTTTAGAGTTCAGAAATCTATTCAGGAACATGCTTGCTCTGCAGAGGATCAAAAACTTCTCAGTAAGACAGAAAGATGATTGCTGGGAATGACTGCTGAAGGTTGAGCTAAACAACATTAAAAACGCCTTAAAAGAAAAAAAAAACAAAAAACCCCAAACATTTTGGTTTCCAGCCACCGGCCAACTAGGGAGCTGCACGAGGGGCTGAAGGGAGAGAGCGGAACAGAGCAGCCGGGGCAGAGCTCCCTCCCTCCATTCCAGCATGGACAGAAATGCCAGCCCAGAGATTTCATCTCCAGAAGCGAAGGGATGTCACCCTGCACAGCGGAACGGAGATGCCAGCACAGCTCTTTGATACGAACCTACCAGGGACCTGGGAGCTTGTGCACCCAAAGCGGTACTGGTTACGAGAAGCTCGTCCATAATCCCGCACCCAGAATTCATCTGGTAACAGAGCGTCACGTGACACTTTCTGATTTCTGTTTTCCTGGCTCTCACAGTGGTGCCGTCATGATAACTGCCCAAGCTGCTGGGTGGAGAAGCCAGGTAAAAGTTAGTCTCTGGTACATACAGAAAGAGGATAAACAAAGGTATACTCAGCCCTTTTCATAAACAGGCAAAAAAAAAAAAAGACAAAGTAAACAGTCAATTAAACCCTGTACCATGACAAAAAGTTAACTCCTAGGTGACAGCTTAAGATAGGGAAACTACGCATGAAAACTAGAAATACGGCATCTACGAAGCTGGCAAGCAAAGCCATTTCAGGGTATAAACTTGAGTTTGATTAAGAAAAATAATAAAAGCAGCCATTTGGGTATTTTCCCACTCTTAAAATCACTGTAGACTTTATTATCACTTTGTACTTTTGAGGTAACTGTTTTCAGTGAAGTTAGAAGTGGCATAGTTCATAGACTGTTCATATGGCATAGTTCATGAGACTGCCTTGAGATGAAGTTGAGCAGAAAGATAGAGACAATACACCCTTACTGCTGCGTTTTTTTCACCATAAGTAATAACCCTATATACTTGCATTTCTTAGAAGGGTACGGTAAAGTAAGATGCATCAACAGAAAATACTTCTGCAACAAGGGACACAACCACTGCACTGACAGAAGCAAAGCCCTAATTCCCTGATGCATTGTTATGCTAAGGTCGGTATTAGCCCCGAGATGTGCAATATAGGGACAAAAATCACTTTAGAGCAAATAAAGAGAAGCTGCACAAGGTAACAGCGAGGAAGAAATCGAAGAGGTGAAAAGGCAGAAACTTCAAGCGAGCACAGAAATCCTGACATCACTTTTAGATGGAGAAATGTAACAGCAGAACGAAGCTTCAGAGGACACAAAGACTCATCATAAGGAAAAAACAAGAAACACAGAGGTGCTTTCTGAACAAGCTTATTCCAGACAAGTCTGTTTTGGGGATGAAACCTGCCTTGGCCGGGGGAAGCAGGGACGTCTGCGGTGTTTACAAACAGTGTGTGGAGAGGTGACCTGTAACCGGAGCAGCAAAGAACGTCCCTTGAGGAAAGAGAGCAGGGGGGACGGGGAAGGAAACGGAGAAATTTAATAATTTAACTTCCTGGAATAATGCTTTTAAAATCGCTCTGAACAAGGCAAAGATTATGCCTCGTAAAACGTGAGAAGAATGCCTCTGACGGTAAAAGGAATACAAATACCCACCTCA
>NW_009713171.1:41176-50727 GCF_000703405.1 Apaloderma vittatum | reverse complement strand
CAGCTGCCTGTAGAGCTGCACGCACTTGAAACCAAAGCCAAACACAGCTGCCCTGGGTAAAAACTGTGTCCTGTGTTGTATCTGCAAACCAAACATTTAAAGGACTTGCAGTTTTGTGGATGTATTTCATTTCTTTGCACCACAGTAGCTATACTGGCATCCCCGACTGATACAAACAAAAAATCGGTCTGTGTTCTGTATTAAATTTGCCCCTTAATGTAAGAGTGGGCTATATTGCTCATCCTGTGGGATTACAGAAAGATAATAAATGGATCTTGTAGTTCATCAAAGAGAAAAAGCATCTGTCCCCTAGCAAGACCAAAGCTTAGCAACCAACTCGGAAAGTCAGCTCTGCCCAGTGTAAGAGCATCCTTCCTGCAGACACCTTGCAAGCTCAGTGAAAAATAAACATCCCACATTATGGAGTGGAAAATTCAAGGTATTTGGTCTGGTTCCAGTCCAATATAAGTTCTAAAATTCTTCCATTCTGAAGCTACCAGCTACTGGTGTTATTCTTACTACCAGGAGCTGGAATAGGGACATCATGATTACTTTTTTTTTTTTTGAGACTTCCTCAGCCCTTAAGTTGAGCCTTTCAGACTTCTTAAATCACACAAATATTCCCATGAAAATGTTTATCCAAGCTAAAGATTGATCAGTTGTTTCCTCACTTTGTTTTTAAGGTTTCTTTAATCTACATACACTCTTGTCTACTGCTACGCTATCAGCTCAAGTGGCCATCCAGAAAGTGGACGGGACATCCAGGCACTTACATTCCGAGCTTCACTCCTTGTTACGTGTACACGTACTTTTCTTGTTTATACGTCGAAAGATGAATTTCCATCCCAACGTGCATTTAGCTTGTTTACAAGAAGCTGCTTCAGTCCACATGAATTTCCTTGCAGAAGTTTAGAAGAGGTCCTGCCCTCCTATAGTTTTTTTTTCTGCTGAACGGGCTAGGGGTTAGAGCTGAAATTACCCAAACCGTTCCCCTTAAACTTCAACTGAATGAAAACAAAACACCCCACTGAAAGAGAGGCAATAGTGCTTGAAGGAGCAGATGGAGCCCCTGGATTCCAGAAAACATCTTAAGCTAGCAACTTTAGAGGCTGTCTATATCTGATGGAGGAAAAAACAAACACAAAGAGCCAGACATATTCATTAGCAGAAGAGCTCATCCCCAGTAGCTGCTCATGGATGCAGAGGAAACTTCTGTATTTCTTCTATATTTTTCATCCAAGCACATTGCTCATTGCTCACTCGAATGGCAGCCAGGTCTCCAAATAGCTGTTAAAGCCACCTCCAGCCAGCCTGCTCCTGCCCCTTTCCCGAGGGCTGTGCCACTTGTTTCTCACTGTGAGCACCTCCTCTATCCTGATGCCCGTTCAGAGGCTGCAAGTCCCTGCTCCCCACTGGTTGCTATTAAATTGGCAGCCCATCCCTTTAGCATTGATGTGCTCTTCCCAGACTGTGAGAAAAGCTCAAGTCCTGGCCTTTCCCACCCCCCCTCAGTCACTAAGCATGAGACATTGGGAATGGTCCACGTTCACAACTGGCTCGTAAAAACTGGACACAAAGGCAACTGATCTGGTTGCAAAATCCTTCCGGGTATTCAAAACTAGAACCGACTGTGAAGTGTTGCAGAATGATATTGTGGATTTTATCTGCCTTAGTACCATGATGGTAATGCAAAGTACTGCCCATGGAGAGAACAACTACTGACGCCATAGAGAAACAGCAGTGGTGACCGAATTAGTTATTGCCACTAAGAAAAAAACCCTGCCATTATGACAAGTATTAATTTAAAAACATCAGTATGATGTTCAACAGCCGTCAGAAACGCAGAGAGAACAGAATCCAGGAAATAAGTGACGATGTTTTGTTTTGTAAATCCACAGAGCTTGCCCATGCCCTGAGCATGGCCTTCAGCTCTAGAACTGCCCTTTCCAACAGCTCATGAGTTTGCAGGAAAACCAGAAAAGTTATAAACCCCAGGCTGTATGCAAAGAGTAGAGCATGTGAATGACAACTGGAATTGGAGGTGAAGCATGAAAGCAGCTCGACACATAAATTAAATGGAAAAAACAAAGAAGAAACAATTTACTTTTTTTGTCATAACACAAAAAACTTAGGGGAAAACCAGTGCAATAATCTGTCAGAAAAGGAAAATATGTTTTCCTGCACAACAGTCATTCGACTGTGAAACTCACTCTCATGGGATGTTTCAGATGCCAGATTACAAGGGGATCTGAAAAGAGCAGAGGATGCAGTGAGGGATGTTTGAGCATCCCACAAAGCGATGGAGATGCAACAAATCAGCAAGAGCCACAAAAGGGATCAGAGACACTGAGACATGCCCTTTTCTCATTCTTCTCTAAGTAACGACCACTAGCTACCGTCAAAGTGAGATGGGGCTATTATGAGTGAAAAAGATAAATTAATAAGCGAGTAGCTTCTGAGAAGGGAGTGGATGGTGCTTGGGAGCAGAAATCTCAACAGTGCTCAGCGGCCTCTTACTCCTACAACCACCCCTTCACTTCCTTTCCAACGGGAAAAAATAAAGACTGCTGTCAATTTTTCACAGCTCTCGGGAGATTCAGTTCCTGCCTTGTCCTCATCAACCCAAAAGGGATTGCTGCCTCTTCTAGACCCACTTTTGTTTACTAATCAACTTGCAAGATCAAGGAGCATCTTCACAAGATAGGTCTTTTTTGCTAGTATTTTACTATTACATGTACTTGCACAGTCGGAAATCTGCACAGACTAAACCAGTTGACCCTCTGACATATTTTGTTTCATTTTTTTTCAATAATGTGTAAGAACTCAAAACAACTCTCTGTTTAAGAACATAATCACCCAGTCAGGTTCTTGGCTTTTTACTGAAGAGTATTTTTGAAAGCAACATGGATTGTGCCAAAGGCGCTGCCCTGGAATCTAAGTGCCATGCACAGACTTCCACTGCTTTTCAAAAGAGAGTTAAAAAAAATATAAAAATAATTTAGATATTTTTTCCCCATTACAAGTTCATTAAACTGTATTAAGCCATTGCCTGACATGAAGGATTATGGTTTTAGAGTTTGGCAAAAGACTGAGTTTAAACTCATAAAAACAATTAAGGTCCATCCTTGCCCCAGTCCTGCCGGTGGCCCCCTCCTGCCCCCCGCAGCTCTGCTTTCTGATGGAGCCACCTCATGGCAGGGTCCACTTGGCTATGATTTCCAGGAACATAATTACACATTCGGCATACAATTCCAGATCTTGTTTCCTACCTGCTGCCTGTTTTAGGGCAGTAAAAGCATTATTTGCCTTCGCTTTCGTCAAGGCTTTTGGCACATCTCTTTCTCATGAGTTGCTCTGCTCCTTCTCCATTCCTGCCTCCACCTTACATAGACCCATAGAATGGCCTAGGCTGGAAGGGACCTCAGAGATCATTTTAACATAATAAGAACATGTCATCATTTAATATTTCTGAGTTCTCGTAAAGGAAAACCACATAGCCTAAGATCTTACATGACAGTACAGATAATTTTGTGATGAACATGACACACGAGAGGGAGGACAGGGCCAGGAGGCAACTACCCTGAATGACAAAGAGCTGCTAGTTCAAAACAAAACCTGAAAGCTCTAGAAGGATTTTTCTTCACACCTGCCACACCTAGATGCTCCATACAAAACCAGAAGCAGAGCTCATTGCATGTACCTGCCATCCCCAGACAAGCTAGGATCCCACTACTAAATATCCCACTGGGACTCTCCTGCGTGTGGTTCCCCATCTTTTGGCATGGGGAAGTTCCCTTTGACATTTAGAAGACCCCAATGCACAATATGGATCATTAGGCTTCACTTACACAAAGGTATTAATTACTCAGTGAACAGAATATGACTTTTAGCTAGTCCCAACCACCTCTCCATCCTCCCTGACCCCCATCCACCCACAGTCAGCGTCACCTTGTAGGAGACAGTCTGTAAACACCAAGACCAACCAGTCAAAGTCGAGATAATTAGATACTCACTGTTGGCCAACTGATCTTACAAGAATGAGACAAAGATTAGCTCACATTTGCCACATATGTTAAGCCCAGAATACTATCAGGATGAGACATTTCACTGGAGGTGGGGTGGGGGTGTGTGTTTATCTTTTAAAGATCCTCCTGAGCATAATTACTTATAAGCAGCCCAGACAGGCAGGTTCTATCTTAACAAACCAGTACCTTGGTTTCAGCAGCTGGATGAAGCATTCACAGCCCTGGTTTGTTTTTATGGCTCTGAGGATCATGATGGAAAGATGCTGGATGTGTCACTGAAGTTCACCTGCAGCTTGCTTCATTCTTGTTGACACTGTGCATTCTTTTTGCCTCTATAATCCTATTTTTCCCTAGTTTCTTTCAGTAGAGGAGCTCAAAACAGCTTGCCCTTAAACAAGAGTATCTGCTTCAGCATGAGTGATCCAGGTGTGTCTGCTCATGAGAATTGTTATCTTCATGCTAGAGCAGCTCCTCTGTCATAGCACCCCAAACCTTGTGAAATTTCCTTGTATTTATCACCAGCAAAGTAGATGTACAAATTCCCTGCCCAGTTTTTGCTTCATTTTAAGTTTGAAATCAAACAACTGGCAAGTAAAATCCCTCTTGGGTCTTTCCAGTTATCTATAATAGTAAGAGAAAATCTCTTACTACCTCCCAGCCATGATGCTGGCCCTTGCTCACCAGGACACTGCCCACGTGTTACGACTGAACGTAGACATCAAACTCAGCAGAAGGTGACTGTAACCAGAAATCACCTTGTTCACTACACAAAATGCAGAAGTCACCCTTCCCAAAAGCTCAGCAATGCAGTCGTCTTCTAAACCCCCTGTTAAATGTCAAAGTTGTCAGCTCTTCCCTAATCTTCCCCTCCCTTATGGCAGTTGTGGGTGTTTCAATACTTCCAATTCATGAGCTTTTCTAGATAGGAAAAAATAAGTAAATCTAAACTGAAATATAATCGAAAGAAACACAGCTCAGACAACACTCTCCACTCACAAAGTGACAAAAGTTTTTCCCACAGCTTGGCCATAGCTCTCAGTCCCTCTCTTTCCTTACCCTCAATTCTTACTGTTGCCTACTGAAGCTGCCAGAATTCTTGATCTTGAGTCATATCTCGCTGTTACTCATCCTTAATCACATTACACCTGGTCTACTGAAATATCTCTTTAAAATATTCCAGGAACTCCCTGGCTCACGTAAGCACTTGGGGTCTGGAATGCTCTGGCCCGAAACATTTCATTTTCCAGGAAATGGGTGATATCATCCCATTATCTGTCAGCTGCGCCGCACTGCCCGTCAGCCCGAGCTTCACAGCTCTCGGCTGATTTTTCTCTCTCATCCACCCACTTGACTCCAGCATGAGCAGATGCAAGAAGTTACGACAGTTCGGATAAAATTCTGCCATTTTCAAGCGTTTAGCTGAAGCCATCAAAATGCAGCCCTATGGATTCTCTTTTTGGAGCAGAGGAAGGACGAGCATTGACCTCCTTCGGGACACGGCAAAGGCTGTGGTCCCCTAGTGTGTTTTATTGATTGAGCAAATCAGAATTTCAATAGATTAATTGCATGAAAGGCTGCTAGCCACAGCTCTGCCGAGGTAGCTTCAGGCAAGGTTTGGGGAGAAAAGTAATAATTTGGGGACTGCTTCTGCCTCTCAAAAATATTTAAGTCAAACTAACAGGAGGAATCTCTTCCCCTACAAATCTTGCCCTGCCTAAATGCTCAGAAGATTGTGACTGTAACCATCCTGCACCAAACATGGCTCAGTATTTCTACAACAATAGACCCAGGAGATGCAATGAAAATCCTGTAATACACTTAGCAGACCTCTCTTAGTGACTATGCGTTTCGTAAATCTCACTTTTTCACCCCACCATGGCCTGGACAGCGAGTAGCCGATAGAAGTCATACGCATTTTCCAGGACACAAACTCTCCGCAGGGCTGATGCATCTGAGGAGTTTCTGCCAAGAAGAGCTTTGCGAAGGCACAACTCACTTCCAAAAATCCAGTTGCGAGAAAGGCAAGGACATGGGAACAGATCAGCGAGAGCAGGAAATGGGTTTTGAAGTTATCTCACAGAGTTATGGCTTTTTGGGAATAAATAACTAAATAGAGTTTACATATACTGAACTCAGGACGAAGAAATAGTGTTAGTCACAAGAAAGCCAAATGTTCTGGGCTTTGCATACCTAGCAATAGCAGCAGCGCCTGGATTCTTGCAAATACACAAAATGACAGGGAACAGTGGGGAAGCCTGTACAATTTTTAATTTGTGGCTGTGTTTTGTCTTCCCTGCAGAAGTGTGCGTGTGGAGGAAAGCATGCTCAGGCAACAGAAGAGATCCTGAACTCTGGTTTTAGCAGGATCCCAAATTAAATTAAAATACAGCAAAATATCACTGGAGTGATGAGAAAAAAGGAAGCGCCACCAGGCACCCAACTTGGGTCAGAGGGGCTGCTGCCCCCACCCCACTGCCATTCTTCCAGAGAGGCTACGCAGAATGAGAGGAAAGTCTTGGGAAAGCCTCAGGGAAGGACCAGAACGGGCTAATTCTTTCAAAACCATACGCCGCAAGCCCGCAGTGATCAAGCATACCGAGTTACAGAAGTCACTGACGCAGCCCTGACAGCTAACCCCACCGATCAGAAACATCTCCAGCGCCCCGCTACACACGGCAACCTGATTCCCAGAGCGTATCCCTAAACGTCCCGTTTAAGAGGGCTGCACACCAGCAACCACAAATAGCAGGTTATCGCCATATTTCACAGGTTTAAGTTAGGACAACCTACCCAGCAGCTGTTTTAAGGAAAGCTCGTTTAAACCATTATTTTTGGGTGTATTGCATCCTTCAGCTTCTTGTTTCGCCCTCTTGGACCAAATTCCTTATTTACGCTCCTACTGTCCACAGCTTTATCTGGAAAGCTCCCTGGCCACTTGAAGCCAGCTGGTGTGACTGTGAGCAAAACAAAATGACTCCTATTCTGGACCAGCTTTTACAGTCCCACCCTGGAGGTCTTTCTCCTTTATCTCCAACTCTTCCTTACTTCTTTTCAACATCTGGGCAGCTCTCCTGAAGCTCCAGAAATAAGCACACACTAGACATCCTGTTTCTCCACCCCCCATGACATATTGTAATGAATATAGAAAACACATGCTTGAGCATAATCTCTTATCTCATGCAAAGCCACTAGCATCAACTTCCTTCCCTAGATGGAGTCAGGTCAAGCTCATAAACAAGTTTACCAGGTTGCACGTGCCACATGTCTCCTTGCTCCTTCTCTCCCTCTCCTCCCATTAGAGACCATCCTTCCTGCTTGTCTAGCTCAAGGAAAAAGAGCCAAACTTCGATCTCTTGAGATACTGATCTGCCTATGCTATAATGCAAAACAGCTCATTAGTCACCTGAACAACTCCAAAGCCATAGGAACCCAACACAGATTTCCCTCATTCTCCCCAGCACCTTGCAATTCCTGGTAATAAAAAAAAGGTAACGGCACTAATGGGACCTAGTTTGGAAGCTCTCCAGCCTGTCTCAGCTGAAGAACGGAGGGATTAACCAGGGCTCTCATAGCTTATGGAGCAGATGGATGGAAATCACCTACTCTGCAAACACAAGGGACAAGTTCACTGTGAACCAAACAGATTCATATACTCTACACAAGGAAACTGAGCTTTGATGCACTGGTCAATATGCTTCTCATTCTTTTTTTTTTTTTTTCCTTGCCAGAATCTACAAAACCTGTTAATCTCTTCCAGTTTCAGCCAAGTGGCTGGGTCTTTCACACGGGCAATAGAGGCTCAATGTTTTCAGCTCTTGAGGTCACTAGATCAAGACTGGCTGACTCAGACAACAACGCAAGTTTCCAAAGCTGAGCCATTCTTTGGCTCTTATGAGTCCGTTTTATTCACAAGATAGAAGAAGACTTCCTAATATAGGGAAGTTCGTGGTGAAATCAGAGTGACTGGTAACAGAGTAACTGGCCAGCAGGTTGAGGGAGATGATTCTCCCCCTCTACTCCACTCTCATGGGACCTCACCTGGATTGCTGCATCCAGTTCTTGAGCCCACAGCCAAAGAACGATCTGAATGTGCTGGAGCATGGCCAGAGAAGGGCCACGAGGATGCTCAGAGGGCTGGAGCACCTCTGCTATGAAGACAGACTGAGAGAGTTGGGGCTGTTCAGTCTGCAGAAAAGAAGGCTCCGAGGAGACCTTATTGTGGCTTCCAGGATCTCAAGGGGGCTACAAGAAAGCTGGGAGGGGCTTGTTAGGATGTTGGGTAGTGATAGGACTAGGGGGAATGGATTGAAGCTGGAGATGGGTCGGTTCAGATTGGATGTCAGGAAGAAGTTCTTCCCCATGAGGGTGGTGAGACCCTAGCACAGGTTGCCCAGAGAGGGGGTGGCAGCCCCATCCCTGGGAGTTTTTCAGGCCAGGCTGGATGGGGCTCTGGGCAGCTTGATCTAGTGGGGGATGTCCCTGCCCATGGCAAGGGGGTTGGAACTAGATGATCTTTAAGGTCCCTTCCAACTCTGGCAATTCTATGATTGTATGATCTCACTTCTACTTCAGACTCGGGTCAAAAGCTCACCAGCAGCCATGACCCACTGACTTCCCCAGGCTTTGGCATAAAGTCTCAGTGCAGACAACTGACGGGGATCAAGTTCTGGAAGCATGGAGGTAGCTGACAGATCCCAGAACATGACAAAGTACTTAGAGCATTTGCATACAAATGCTATTTGCTTGCTTATTGCTTCATTTGCTGCTTGTAAGTCTTTTTTAACACACCCTTTAATTCTGCTATTACAAAGAGAGTGGATACAAGTAACTCCCTGAAGTGAATTCAAGCAGGGAACAACCCATTAATCGTATTCAAAAAAGTATTAAAAAAAAAAAAAGTGTTAGAAGACTTCAATAAGAAATGGTGGTTTGAGGAGAAAACCCTTAGGATTCAAGAAACTGTTGCAAATACACGGCCCTGAGTTACAGGAGACAGAAGGCACAAATCAGGATGCAAACGATTAAAACTAACTGCTAATTGAGAACAGGCTTCATTACAGAGATTATACATCTTTAAAAGCAATAACCAGACATGAACATGTGCGTCCTCATGCACAAGCTAGTAAAATACTCTGAACCCATTCATTTCTTGTCCTTCCTGACCCTGACGGCCATTACGCCGTCTCTTCTGTTTAGTCTAGAAAATTCAGGGTCAGCCTTTGCGGGAGAGCCATGAGAAAGGAGCAGCCGTGGCAGGGCCAAGTGACACCGTGCCCCGTCGAGGACGGCAGCAGGCCAGTGCCAATTCCCAGGCCTCCAACCCACCTCCTCCTTCTCTTACTGCTTAAAGAGAGCTGCAAAAACAACTTGCTTACACAAGAAAAAAAAAAAAAAAGCGTGCCCAAAATGACCTTCGTCTAAGAATTATCTGCAGAATCTCCCCCACTCCTTGTATTTTTAATGAAAAAAGTATTTTCAGTAGTAGGGTTGTCATGCTTTGGGTCAAAGGAGCTAGAGAGCAGGAAT
>NW_009713171.1:9267-41101 GCF_000703405.1 Apaloderma vittatum | reverse complement strand
ATAAAATCAAAGTTTGATGTAAAAAAAAAAAAAAAAAAAAAAGCCTTTCTCAAGTCATGGCCTATTACTCCTATTATTTGCCTTCCTATTGCCACCTCTTATTTTGAGAACCATTTAAATACAAGAAACACATAACTAAGTGATATATAGAGCAGACCTACCATATATGACCTTATTTCTCTACTACTAAAAATGTCTTCTAAAAACATACAGTTAGTCCAGTGAACAGAAACTTGATTTAATAAAATAACTCGACGGCCTGAACTCAGCTAGATCTTTCCAAACTTCAGAGAATTAGCCTGCTGTTGACCACTGGGTCTCAGACCTATATAACTCACGTCCAAAACCAGGTCGGCATCTTTTATAGATGCGTTAGTTTTGCTCCTTAAAACTTCTCTTTCAAGACAAGACAATTGATCCAAAAGGAAAAAAATAAAAAGACTTGCCACAGTGTCCTGGAGTTATATTACCTGAGGAAAAATTGTTGGTATCAACTATAATTCACCAAAATGAATTATGGAGAACAAAGTTTGAATAACTTGGGCAATCCATAAAGAGCTGGGCAGGCTGTCCTGTGCGACAGCAGCCACAAACTCCAGCAGGGAAATAAGCAGCTCAGTATCACAATTAACCAGGAAAAGGTCATTTATATAAAAATTGTATCTTGCCCAACTATACCTACAATGTGCCAATTGTTTCTTCTACACCAAATCACTCCTCCAAGAGTAAGCACAACCTGAGCCTACTTTCTAAGTCTCCTGTCTTAATTGTTGCTTAACAAGTAGGATCCAGTTTGACACTAAGATTTTTTAAACACCAAAAGGCCTACAGTTGCCCTATAAAAGATGAAAAATGCAGAAGTAGCTCTTCATTTCTAGCTTTCAAGAGGAAGTGTTTGCCTTCGGATGGGAAAAGTGAGTAAGAAAGTAGGAGTCAAAAGCTCATTAAGCTTTGCATGTGCAAACCCTGCACCAGGCTTCCCTCTGCACACACTGATGGGTGCTTCTCATGTATCTTAGTGAGGGCCTTTAAATCAATCAATCAATCTGTTTGGTTTTAAAGCCTTACATTAAGAAAAAATGCTGTTTCAGTACTTTTGCTCTACAAATTCTCTTTTCTTGCACAGTAAGAAAAAGTTCTGATAACTGAGCATAGACCATGTAGTCACTTTGGAGCAAGACCAGGTATTTCTGATTTACACCCATTTCAGAACACATTGTATCTTAAGTAGTAACTTTTGACAAGGGCAACCATAGCTTCCTTTCGGCATAAAAGGCCCTGTGATGCAATCAAATAACTTTTTTTCACACACGTATTCTATATTCCTAATCATAGCTATAAAACTGCTGCTCTCATTTCCACCTTTTTCACATCATGCTGAGAATAGAGAACAATCATTTTGCTCGTGAAACACATGCAGCATGGGACTGAGAACACAGACATTTTCACCTCTCTATCTGTTGGAGACATTTGTTCTTCTGAGTTATGCTGTCTCAAAGGAGGGGAAACAACAACAACAACAAAATTATTTCTTCTGAGTACATACAATCACCAGTCAACACATTATCAGAAATGAAGGCCAAACGTACAAATCCTTACTCAGAAGAAAATCAGAAATTTTGTAAAGGCACAGGGAAATACGTCATGGCATTCAGTTGGTTCCTTCTTCTCCCACCTCCAAATAGACTAAAGCAGATTTCTGCCGGCATTTTTTTTTTTCCAAGTAGCCAAAAGTAGTTTTTCCTTGTATGGTAGAGAATCTTACTATTACAGCTATTGAGGACTCAGATCACACCGCATACCCCCAAGAATGAGTAATGGTCTCGTTTTCCATCTGCCACACGGTGCAAAAGCCAAGGACAAGCCACTCACACCCAAGTATTTGGACCGTGAGTTTCAGTTTTGCCTTGTGCTCTTGCCAAAGCCCACTGTTGAAAGCCTCTGAATAGGACTTTATAAAAGCATCTTTTCAATAGAAATTCAAATGAACTTACTTCCTTTGTGATGGATTTCTGAGTCATCTTTTCCAAGGGCAGGGCGAGGAAATATCAGAAAAGGGGTTATTCCCATTCTAAAAGAGGGAGCAGACCTACACTAGTCATCCTTTATCTTGTCATCTTCCCGACCACAGTATTGTGAAAAGCCCACAAGCAGAAACAGCAACAAACATCAGTGAAAAACTGTGCTCTTTATATGATTAAGTGCTGCAACGAGGAGGAAGGGAAACCACAGTATCTTTTGACCCTGCCTTTGTTACTCGCACCATGCCTTCTGGAAGGGACAGTACACAAAAATTTAAGCAAAACCCAAGCAATTCCTGGCAGCTTACAAGGCAGAGAACTTTCATTTCTGTGTGTCCTTGTTGTCTGAGCTGACAAAACCTCAAAGAATCTGCCACAAGACCACAGTTGTCCTACGGCAGGAGGAACATTACATGGGGCGTAAACCAGTCCTGCTTCGTCCTCCCATAGACTTCTTCACCAAGGTACATCGTAGCTCCCAAGACCAGAAAATTGGAGGCATGGTAAGATGGGTGGTGGGGCTGAGGGAAGGTTGTACCTAGCCCCTACCAACATCAGCTCAGGTTAATTCGCAACCTCCCAAACTCACGGGTGCCCCTCTGCAGTAGGTGATGCTGCTGCTCTGCTCCGAAACAGAGGTTATCTTCGTGGCTTTTGAACTCTTCCCCTTTAAGAAAGATGTTCTCAGAATCTCCCTATCTGGCTATCATGACAGCAGATACTGGAAAAGTATAGTGCTTTCTAAAAGGAGTTTTTAAAAAATAACTAAACTGCAAAAAAAGCGCATTTTCTCAGTAACTGAAAGGAAGGCCAATTTGAATTTCTAGTCCACGTTTCCTTTACTTTACATCCAAAAGAAAGATTATTTAGATACAAGGGTGTCAAGCGACATGAATCATCTTTAAAGTATTCAGTTTAATTAGACAAGGATAAAGAGGTTTAAACAATGTCACTGAAATCTAATTCTCTGTATTAACCTCTGTCATAAAGCAGAAGAGCAAAATCAGTAAAAGTGAAAAAGCGATGGTTGAGCTAAGCTTATTTTTTACAGCCACTGCTCTTGAACAAAGTGATTTTTATGGCCATGAACCTCCGTAAGAGCAGAAGTCAAGGTCACGATAGCAATACATCATTCTGGGGGAAGAACTGTACTGTAACCTCACATCTGTGCGCTGCAGGAATAAGAGGCAGCTGTGACCAGCTACTTGAGAATAAAGAACATGACGTATCTATGCTGCGGTATGTTCTGGGAAGACAGATGAGTCAAGGGAACTTCACCGCGTGTCAGGTCATCTCCCGGCTTTACAGGAGATCACACTACAAGAGAGCAACAGCAAGCTGCGGAGCTGTATCCAGACATCATTTGCACTCTATAATAACCCCTCAACTTTCTTAGTAGTGTACAAATCAGATAATTCAAAGTAGCCTTTTTTTTTTTTTTTGCAGATTCGTTGACTTGCTGATGCTATATTTGGGAAAAAGGGACGGGAGAGGACACGGATGAGGACAGGGAACAGAAATGAGGCTTCAAAAATGAATTGTGCATTTTCTT
Organism: Apaloderma vittatum; assembly: GCF_000703405.1. NCBI lineage: Eukaryota > Metazoa > Chordata > Aves > Trogoniformes > Trogonidae > Apaloderma > Apaloderma vittatum. The sequence goes on along the minus strand of NW_009713171.1, from coordinate 37,528 downwards.
TTGTGTGGACAGAAAAGGATAGCACTTAAATGCTATCGCAATTCGAGATCAGCACAGCTTTATGCTTCAACAAGAGTGTTTCTTCCAGCACCAGCTCCAAGTACGGCTTTTATGCAAGGGAAAATTTATGGGTGAGCAATCAGAGCAACCTCCAAGTTTTCTGCCTACAAGTGCACTTTTGCTTGGAGCACTTGATGGTCTCTTGACCTAGCAAATGGGCTGGAGAGGGGGGAGGAAACAGCCCCAAACACCCCAAACCAAAGTCCATAAATTTTTCATGTTCTCTGGGAAACCAAGTGGCATTGCTTCTTCATTACCTCACAAGCAAAAGAGCCCTCCAACGAAGGTTTGGTTTTACAGTGCCTTGGCAGAATCAAACAGCCTCAGTAAAGAACCGGTTGGTCAATGCCACACAAATGTTTGATAAAGAGCAGCAAGGCACGAGAGGTAACAGTAACAAAAACTACGTGCAGAGCGAGAGACAAACTCTAAATCTGATTTTAAGTAGGATGTCTGAATAGTAATGATTACTACTTCCATGACTATACAAGAAAATTATATCACCAGCAAACTGAAAGACTGTACAGAGACAGCAACATTCATCACTTCCCAGCTGAAATCAGAAAGACTCAACCCGGAAACAAAAGCTTCAACTGTGTGGACTTGTCCACACAACTATACAAGAAAATTATATCACCAGCAAACTGAAAGACTGTACAGAGAGACAGCAACATTCATCACTTCCCAGCTGAAATCAGAAAGACTCAACCCGGAAACAAAAGCTTCAACTCCTCTGCAGTAGCGTAATTAAACACAGAGGTGGCTGAACAGGAAAGGCTTTTGATTTGCCATCATATGGACCTTAAAGATGCATTCAAACTTCTTTCCCGAAGATAAATTTTTGTCCAGTTATCAGGATAGATTATTCGACTCAAGTAGATGGAAGTCGGAATTTCCCTTCTGGTCTCCCATGTCCCATTGCAGAAATGGGACTTGTCCACACAGAGGTCAACATTCCCGTAGTACTTGTGGCTGTCTGTTAAGAGTCAAGGTCCTGACATCTTTGAAGCTTTACAGCATCTTCGGAGCTTTAGAGGAAAGAGCTATTCCTACTTGCTGGTGAGGTACAGTTTCTGACTCTGAGCCACCGGCAAAGAGTCTTTGTAGCGCAAAGTACGAAGTATTACACAGTCCAGATGTGGCTCATAACAACGACAACCGAATTCTCGCTGGAGGGATGTAGTGAATTATGCCATGCAAAACTGTAAGTGAAAACTATGCAAGCCAAGAGAAAGATATAATCTAATTATTTCTGGTTTATCAGGGCTGAAGGTGAGAGGGAAATTTAAAAGCAAACGATGCCGTGTTGCTCAACATGGAATGCTGCAACATAAAGAAGGGAAAATTAAAGCGCTGCAAAAAAAAAGTCAATTTTCATTAGATATGGCACTAACGTATATTAATATTTCTGACAAGCCAAGAATGTCAGATTTCTGAGCACAATATGAATCACTTTAGAATTAAGAACAGCTGAGCCTGCACAACAGATTATACAAGTATTTATGAAGCACAGGAAACACTCAAAGCCAGCAAGCTCAGCTGTATAGACCTAATAACTGTTATATTACATGTATCTGATAAAAATAAGCCACTTTATTGACAAGATAACTACAAATTAACTAGCTAAGACATTGAACATGTGGGCAAAATGCAGGGGCTGTTAAAAATGCCCTTTAAAAAAGGGGGTCTGTTCTCATTAAAAACTGTTCTTCTACAAAGACAGAAGGAAGGCCAATGAATTTCCAAACCAATTCAAGTTCAGCAAAGTTCTCCTCTGCTCAAACTGGTAGACTTAAACTTTGGCAAAATGTCTTAAGGGGAAAAGTAATCAGTGTGGTACCCAAGCTTGGGAAGAAGAAAACCACAAGACACAATTAGCAGCAGAGGTTATCTGAAGCTACTTACCAGATAAGAGTGAAACTGCCCGTATCTGGATCATCTTTCAAGGAAGTCTTGCTTGGAATCGTTTAAAGTGTTTTCTAATATTGGTTTATAACAGCCACTTAATTGAATTTACTTGGACATGAACAAATTAAAAACAGAGTTACAGGATATAGCACTAATAACGCAGATATGTCACTGTAAGGTTTTGTTCTGTGCTTATTCGGTTTGATCCACTAAAATAGTAACTGGTTGTGATGAGAAAGATGTTTGCTAAGCATTTTTGAGTCTTAAAACAACAACACAAGATGAATCAGTGATCTGGGATGAAACGTTGGAACCGAAGTAAATGAAAATGCAGGGTAAGGTATTTTGGTTTTATGAAAAAGTACTGAATCCTTAGCCAAGCAAGTAGATTAAAATAAAATAAACCCAAAGCATATAGGAGTCCTGAGCAGTATCGCAAAAAACCTGCACATTAGATTTTCCATTTAAAGATTAACAACTGACTGATAGCAAACTCAGCTACACTGCAACAAAGGCGTGATCTTTCCCCCCAAGCCTCCTCTTCCTCACTATCTTTCCTTTTCAAGATACACTGCCTTTGTACGGTGAGGAAATGGTGCAGAAGAGGCTGTCATGGTACAAAACTAATGTCCCTGAGACAGGCCAAGGACAGAGGGGACAGCATGAAGACTGACACATGACATCCACAATATCCCAAAGCTGTAGCGATGACACATTCCTCTGATAAAAGAACAGGAGGTATAAGCTGCGAGACATTTCACAATGAGAACAGTAAATGCATTTCAGAAAACATCCTACCTCCCCTTCTCAATCCTGCTCTACATCCCATTTCTCCAACCACACAACCTTAGGTCTGTGCTCCAGGATGCCCCCTCAGTTGCCCATCCTACTTTGACGCTCAAATTAAGCATGTACTAATTCTTTTCAGACTCAGCCTAAATGGTCCCTCCACATGCTGCATCCAGACTCCTTTCCCCCTTTCAGATGCCTGCCACTCCAGCCACTGCTCCGTGGTTCTGAGCACTGTCAGCCACTAGATTTAGGACTGGCGAGTGTCCCTGCTCCACGATGCCTTAAATCCCACCATTCGATTCCCCTGCTAGGGAAGTCTTCTCTGGGGCAGGGAAGGTCTCCTTCCCTGCCCTCCTCAGAGAGCTGGTGTGGAGGGCAGGTTGTGAAGAGGAAGAGAAGGTCAGCGCTGACACCGAAGACTATAACTCGAAGTAGGTGGGTGCCCATAAATCCAAACCCCACCAGAACTCAAGGTAACATGCTCAGGGAACCAGAAGAGGTCCAGGGTTTTTTCCATGTAGATTACAGATAAGCAGGGACCAAAAAAACCCCACAAGCATCAGTCATTTGTTCACAAATGCAAGAAACGTACGGGTGAGCTCTGTTCAGTGGGAACCTGCTTTGAATGACTTTTCAGGGTCAGCCTTGGAGATTGTGTAACAGTTTTGTTACACTCTCTCTGTGGCAGTTTTACAAACCTATAATCACAGCATTAAAAGGTGGGAATGGGAGTGCAATTCCCCATCCTTAATTGCTTTGCCCAGAGTGGGACCTTGAAGTAAAGTGTTCCACTCATCAGGAGGGTGCCTGAATCATCAGAAAACACTGATTTTTTTTTTTTTTTCCTGGCTCACTAGCCAGTAAATAGCTCACACAAAGTAGCAAAGGAACAGACTCAAATACTCATGCAGATTATTTTATATTAAGGACATTCAAACTTCTGAGCCCAACAACCCACATACCAAACATTTCTGTAAGATCAAAAGCCACATTTTCTGCTCCTTCACACACAATCCCACATCTTAACTTCACCCTCCTACCAAACATCCAGTCACTTTATTTTCAGATTGACTGCTCTCTAAGAATTATATGGGTTTGCTTCCTAACAGCTATATTAAAACACATTATGAGATGAGCAATATCCAGACAGCTTGGGGATGGATCTCAAGCTGAGCTGCTTAAGACAGGCGCAGGTTGGAAGCCACATTTGAATAACTCATGTCCTGCACTTGGGGCATTTGGAGATTTAATAAATCAACCACCAGACGAAGCTGAACCTAAATTTCTATTATCCCGTGCAAATGCTATAGTCAGGTAGTAGCAGATGAGAACGCAGAAATCACACAGAATTGGCTTGGAGCTTAACAGGACACAGAGATGTTACTTTTCCCAGCCTCATTCAGGCTTTGACATAGCAGGGATAAGGCAGCTCAGTTTCAGCCAACAAGATGCTCCTCAAGCTCACAAATTAGTATTTTAAAGACGTGGGGAATGCAGACGGCTGGCTGCAAGCAAGCACACACTCAGCAAAGAACAGAAGAACCTGCTGTTATGCTGACATATGTGAAATTCAAAACTGTAGTGGCTTTAAAGTTAATGAAGCCTTCAGAACATTTCCTTGCAGGTCTACTTTAACTAACCTGCTGCATTAGAGAACGGGCAGATGGGTTACGTTTCTCAAGACAGTCACACTGAAATGTCTCTCATCAGCTCAGGACTAGATAGTAAAGCATTTAAGCAACTTTATCAAAACAGGCCATGGTTTTAGGAGGAAAAAAAAAAAAAATCTACTGGTTGCTTATAAATTTGCCCCCAACTACAGAATCTCTCTTAGCGCTTCTTCACCAAGTGTTTTGCAAATACTTTCCAAAAATACTCTCCTCATCAGGCCATAAAGAAGGACTGCAAGCTGGCCATCCAAATCAATTATTTGCTCTTTCACACTAGATTAAATGTTGAGTAACCACCGCCTTCAGTGAAATTACAATGGTGTAAGAAGTCAGAAACGAGTACAGAATTTAGTATAATACTTTCATTAACTCCTAGTTACTTGCAACAGAACAGAAGATGATCTGATACATTTGGAGATTACTAAGACTGCAAATAAAACCTATTTTTGCAAGTCATAACAGGTAACTTAGGGCCAATTTTTTGGTCTTTAAGAAAGAATAGATGTTCTTCACTGCTCGTCAGTTGTTCAAAGACTTAAACTATCACATAATCTACTGCCCCTAAGCTTGCTTTTCATTCACCTTTCCCAGATCTTTTAGGAATATTTCATGGATGCTGAGGGGCCCGCAGAACACTGTAACAGATCAAGTCAAGGCCTGGGAAACACTCACTCTCTGTAGCACCCATCACTCTCAAACACACTTGCTATAAGATTACACAAACACTACTATGCAGAAAAACCTGGCAAGTTTAGAGAAGGCATAGAAATGCTTTCAGACCCTTTACAAGCACCCTCGGCAGATGTGGCAAACATCCTTCTTGCAAACATGAGGGCAACAACATTCAAAACTTACCTGGGACCTCACAAACAGCAGTCAGCAGCAGCACTAGAGATCCCAGATGTGGAGGAAACAGCTGGAGCTCCGATTTCTTCACTAGACAGCTGGAGATTTCCCAATAACAGTCAACGCAGCTTTCGATCCCAACTTTCTGCTGTTCCAGCTGTACGTTGTGGATCCCCGGGGAACGCACTGGTAGCGTGGTTTCATGAAACAACGTATATATCTGGTTTGTGTCTTATTGTCGTGGGTTTACATCACGTGCCGAGCGCTACTCTTGCTAATAAGATGTAGAACCACACAGAACACATTCAATATGGCAGTGATGTAGGAAAGAACTGACTTAGCCTTTCAACACCACTCCAGTTCCAAAGAACAGTATAAAACCCTTGAGGTGGTGGTAGCCCCAACCAAAGCAGGTGGGAGAAACCAGGGCAAAGATAACTGAAACGCATCAGTCTAGCTGTTTGGGGAAAGACACGGCAGAGCCCGTTCTTTGCTCGTTTTTTCCATCAGCTCCATTACTTTTGCTTTCAAAGGTACAAAAGTTTTACTATACACTATGGTGAAAAAAAGTGCTTTGCCATATAAAATAAGTAGGCTTCCTTATCGCACGCTTATACCAATATACGGAAAGGCTGTATGTCCTAACTATGTCATTTGTCAACAGCTTGTAAATCAGGGTGGTTTTTTTTTTAAACTACTATCATTAGTCATTAATTGTTTAACTTAACAAGTGAACACTCAGACAGGAAATATGATACATAAACAGGAACAAAGTCTTTAACACAGCATTCAGTAAATACACCAAAATCTGGCCAGTCTGTTAGGAACCAGCAGCAGTTCTAAACACAACTGCTGGTTATACAGAGTATGTACTTCCAGGGATGTTTGTGTAGTTTGCTACTGAGGAATGGAAAACATCTTTCCCCCCGCCACAACCCTCCTTTTGCAGCCACATCTTTAAATCTACCCTCCAGCCTCTCCAAATTCTTCGGGTCCAAAACCTTACTGCAACTTTTGGTTGTATGTTCCTCTCATGACTGAAACCAAAAGCTTCCATTTGCCATTTGTGTGCCAGGAATATTCACATCCATCCCCCTTATTCAACTTTTATTAGCTGTAAATGGACAGCAAACAGATTCAACTTCAAAATAAGACCTCCATTTAGCCCATTTTTGTATCTTACTACATGAACTTGAGGAGGAAAAGGCAAACCTTGCAGAAAACCCAGAAGTGGCTGCCACTGGAATGTGAGCAGGGAAAACCCAACTGCTCACAGCTAAAGACCAGCTCATTCCCCTGCTGAAGTCCAGCTCTAGAACAATTTTATGCTCGTATTAACCAGTAAAAATCAGATTACCATTCATGAAACATCTGAACTCCTATTTGTGTGGGCAAATTTGAGTACCAGATGCATTACCGGAATCATGTGCACCGAAGAAAAGGAGTAGAAGAGTCAGACCAATATTAAGAGAAAATGTGTCAAGTGGTATTATGTTATTAAAACATTACATCAGAAATGAACAGAAGTAAAAAAAAAAAAGTTTTAAACCAGGTTTAACTTTTTTCTTTTTCTTTTTTTTTTTTAGATTCAAATTGATCCAAAGCAAAAACTTACATTGCAAAGGAAGAACAAAATACATGATGATATCGGTAACACAGCGTTGCATGGAAGCCAGGCTTGTGGGCAGGTCGCAAGTTGCTCTTGTCACAACGTCACTGTGGGCTCTTGACAAATTTAACTGAGAAAGTTAGGCTCCAATTTTTTTCATCTAGCCCAGGTCCACCCTGGTAAACACGCTACATATTCTCTTTTGCCTCTGGGTATTTATCTGATGAGTTTATCCAGATGTGTTCTCCTACGGTTGCCAACTAGAGCCAGAAAACTGAATTTTCCATGCTATCCTGAGGAAGCTAGAGTTATTCCAAGCACGAGTGATAACGAATTTTTTTAAAAAAAAAACCCACAAACCCAAAACAACAGCAAAAAAAAACCACTCAAGAGCTTTTCAAACTAACAAGTATTGTCTATAATGTAAATAGTTTAGAAATATGGTAATTAAATAATCTAAAAAACACTCTTACTCTGCTGTACATTTATAAACATAAATATTTACAAAAACTTTCTGCTTTGTTTCAAAGGATGAGGTTTGCAGTTTGTTAATGATCAGAGTCTTTTACTCAGATTGATTCTTTGGTGTATTTGCCAATTTTTTTTAAGGTTTAATAAAAGCGTTCAACTGTGAATTTTAAGATAATGGAACTAGGCTACATAACAAGTCTGTATTATGCACTTTTCCTTCGACAGTCTAGTCCGAACAGAATACAAAGTTCAGCTTGTCCTTCCAAGTAGTTGTGCACAATATTTAGAGCAATGGGAAAGGCCAAATTCCCCGTTATTGAAATTTGGGTAGGATTATCGATGAATAACCATACTCGGCTCGCACTCGAGCACGTGTGTAAGTGAAAAGAGCGAACGGGACCATCACCAGGTTCAGAGACACACGAGCGCTGCGGGGCTTCGCTGAATCAAGGTCAGAGAAACCAGCCACGAGAGATGCCTTAAGCATTGCAAGAAAGGGCGAGGGCTTCCCTCCATCCTGGGGAGGGGAGAGAGGGTAGGATGAAAATGAATTTAAAAGAAAGGCTTTTTTTTTTTTACTGGCCTGAAATGTCTGTTCCCTTTAGATGTCAGTTACTTAAAAGGAAATAACCAAAAAACAAACCTCAAACAATAAATAATGGAATTACACATTTCTTCATTAAATAGCATTCTTGTTACCAAGAGTCTTCCATAATTTTCTTCAGTCACAGCAACAGACAGAACAAATAAATTTGCCTTAATATAGATCACAACTAAAATATACTCTAGATTACCTTAGAAAATATTACTGTAAAAATTCAGTGGGGGAGGACATTGGTTTAGACCAACTTACAAATGTAGTGAACAATACTATTTAAACAAAAAAGAAAAAGAAAGCAATTTAAAGGTTCTGATCTCATGTCACAAAAGCAAAAGATTCATGCTTCAAACCTGCTGGTCAATTCTCAACATCTGTCCTGTCTGAGTACGGGAGGAGAGCTCAGGGATCCTGACGGCTGATTTTTCTTGCTTCAGCGGGAGCCGAGAGCCACCATCACGCGCAGGAGCCGACACGCATGCCGCACCCACAGGTTGTCCCTACTAGAACCACCGTTACTTCCAACCTGGAGGAAGCACCACACGGCTCGGTCCTGCCCAGAGGAGACCACCGCCCGCCCTGCCTGGCGCTAAGGTTGGTCACGCTCGCTCACGCTGCTGAGGCGCGAATTTTTGGTCGCTGCTCAAGCAGGCTGGACTCGAACCAATACAAGTTGGACATAAAAAGATTCAGCATCCCGATGCCCGTCCTCTGAGCCACGAATCTCCAAAAATTGTTTGGAAACCCAATGCAACGCCAGGCACATAACAGATAATCCTCCTCACTCGCCATAGCTTCAGTGCGTGCATTAGCAGTGATAAGGTTCGTGTTCAACGAACTCCAGTCCAGGGTTGTAAGGTATGAAAAGGAACTGGCCCAGTTAAATAAGAGCTGCTTCACTTTGCTTCTCGTATTTTTAATCTTAAGTATTTTGAAAGTGACAGTGTGAAACTTAAAAGCCACCACCGTTCCTTTCATCTCCCCGTTTCCACTGGTGTAACTGGTACAAAAGCACTCCTGATACTAGAGAGGCTCTTTGGGAGCCAGTCACATGGCAAAACAGAAGTAGAGGACACTGGCAAGAACCTGATGACTCCATAATACCTTGAAAATAAAGAGAGTGAAATAACTGCACATTTTGGCCCAATCTTTTTTTGATAGCAAGAAGTCTTTTTTTTTTTTTTATGATCAGAAACAAAACCCTTTAACAGATCTTTTTAACCTCTAGTATGAAAAACACATTCAGCAGCTAAATTTCAGTACTCCTTTCAGTTGCCACTTCCAGATTAATCACAAAATTTAATTTTTCAGTACAAATAGGGCTTCTCTTGTCAGTGCACGTACAAAAATGCATCTTATGTGCACTTCCCACTCTCTAACCTGAAACAAACAAAATTTCAGAGCAAACACCAACAAAAAAATAATCCATCACTGATTTTAAAACAAAGGAGTTTGGCCAATTTCTTCTCTTTTAGTGGACACAATTTGGCTGAGAACCCGTAGGAAAAAAAAAATAACCGAAAGTCAAATAAAGCAGGTTATACATTCATGAAATTCAAGGAGTAATAACGAACAGCAACTGCCGCATCGCTTTTGTAATGTCATGTCAACGTTACGAGGAGGCAGCAGTTTCTATTTTCACAAATAATGCACTGAGACTAAACGAGGAACAGTGGTGGTGGGAGAAATCACACATAAAGGGAAAATACATCAGAAATATTATTGCACAGGAGGCACTGTATGAGAAACAGAATACATTGGCTTCAAAAAAATCTAAATTTGTTTACTCTTAAGTTAATGTAAAAAATACCGAGGCTATGCCTCTTTGTAGTGTACTTTCACTGCTAAAAATAGACTTACAAAGAGGCACCCATTTAACAGGGAATGTCAGGAAAGAAGAGGGCCTGAATTTTATGGGCATCGCAACTACAATAATTAGGAAAAGAATCATATAAAAAGAGCCAATGTATAGACCTTCAAACTGGATCGAGTAACCGGATTTTTTTTTCTTTCATTTCCAGATTATATTTGTACAGTACCCTAGGACATGTTTATCAACTTTTCCCCCTATCCTGCAAAAATATCCACCCTGGGAGAGACAAGAGTCCCAACAGACAACAGAGCTCTGAAGGTCCTTCTATTGGTATCGTTTTGCAGGACTGGTGCCTTGATTTTCAAACTTTATTTTCTTGAGTAATTGCTCAGCATGCCAATCCCAACCAACCACTTCCCTCGAGAGGCTACCTTCCATCTCCACTGCAAGTCAGCACACTTAATGTGAAAACAAACAAACAAACAAAACCAACAGCAATTTGTAAAATGTAATATTGTATAGAAAGCTTGGACCTTGTAAACTTGGACCAAGAAACCAAAAATTAAGACCTTCTAGCGTGTGGTATAAAAAACCCAAGGAAGTGTATACCTGCCTTCTGACTTCACAGAAAAATCAGAATTTGCATAGGATATACTTTGTGCAAGGCAACAAGCCTCTTCAGTATCTGGAATATAACTAATCTTGCTCAGAGTTCTTCTCTTCATGGATATCAGATATCATCAAATTTGTGTTTTAAGTAGTCTTTCATGACCTTGGCAATGGGTAGTTCATCAAGTAGTTTTAGGTTTTGAAGGCCTATACACTGACGGATTTTAATTCGGCATAGATCTTGCAAGTTTCTGGGCTGTCCTGGAAAGACAAAAGGAACACATAAAAGGAAAATGATCACATTTTAAACATACTTTAAGAGATCATTTACTCAGTTAAAATCACAGATGTTTGCTGTTTCCTAAGAAGCAGAGGGAAGGGAAAAATTGCAAGAGAAAAAGGGTGGCAGTTAATACCTTTCTAATGAACAATAACCCAATGAAACAAAGGGATGAATCTTAAAAATATTTTTTACATGCACATAATTTTACTCATGCCAGTGTAAAACAACATTATCCACGTGAGGATTCCCACAAGGTGGCAACATAGGCTTAAGTGCTGTAGAACAGCATAACTCCTCCATTTAAATTTTTTTTTATTTTTTTCTATCCTTGGTAACACCTGGGGAAAAGAAGCTCTTCAGTCTCACTTCTTTTCAAGACTTTAATCCCCACCCCCAACCTTCTACATTTAACTATAACAGGACTAGGCAGTTTCCTTAGAGAGTGAGACTTTATAAAAGTTATTTGAGGACCACGTGGCAGCGTTAAAGACCGTTTATTCCCTTCTCAGGAAAAGATGAGGCCTTTAGGTTTCAGGTGCAGCCACAACCTCGTCAAACAGAAAGAGATGAAAAATGAGTTAAAGTGCCGTCCACAGAGGAAAAGCTTTACCGACATCACGTGAACTTCGGTATTTCTGGCAAGGATTTTCCAAAATAATCGGTTCCCTTTCAAAACTCATGCAACATAACATAAGAAAGGTTAATCTAGCTTTGTATCCAAATGTACCCAGCAACCGATCCCGAGGAAGAAAGAAGGAAAGAGAGAGAGAGAAAAAGAGCAGAACAGCAGACATGGACAAATCCTGTCCCCATATACCCTTCTAGCTCTGAGCACCGGTGCCTTTGGGCCTTCCTAAACCAGAGATTGCACACAGATCTACAGCTTGAATAGCTGTGAATGGCCTGCCCTTTGTAAATCTGTCTTATGTTTTTTAAACCCATTCATACTTTCAAGCATCCAAAACATCCTGTGGCAACAAATTTCACAATATAATTAGGCGTTGGCTGGAAAACTACCAAGTGCTTTTATTTGTTTTAGATCTGCTTCCCGATCGCTTCGTTGCGTGCCTACCATTCTTAGAGTTACAAGAAAAATAATGAATAATTGTTCTCACGCCAGTCATGATGTTACATACCTTTACATTAATAATCTCAATCCTCCACTCCCGCTCGGTACCTCTTTCCAAAGCTGAAGACTCTATTTAACCGACCTCCCATCACAGGAACCACTCCAAACCTCTGACCAAACTAGCTGCCTGCCTTTGTGGATATTTTTTTTTTCTCATCCTGCTATTTATTTTTTGAGATTATCTCAATAATGCACTGAAGCTGTGCTAATCAATATTTTGATCTTTCACTTAACTGTGTCATGGCCTGAAAAAAAGAAAACCAACAAGAAAGAGGCGAGGCTGACACAGTTACAGCACCCGTTGGCCATCCGAGTCAAAAATACTCGGCACCATGAAAAATGTTGGGGCTTTTGCCAGTATCAAGATAATCTGTCACCAACAGAGCAACTTAGCGCAGTCTTTTATTATCTGCAAAATGGTTAATGGTGAAAGACAGTGCTTGCTTCTCCAAAGAAAGGCACGGCAATTGTACTGAGCTGACTGCTTGAATCAATCATTTCTACAAGAAGCAGCACAAAACAGCAAAAGCAACTTCAAGTAACTTAGATAGACATTTCCAATTAGCTTTCCTGAGCTGCCACCGATTATACAGGACATTCTGAAAGAGGAAAAGCCTCCGTATGGGGCTCAACGCGGGTGAGTTTTCTGGGGTCAGTAGGATGCCGGCAGCTCACCAGGCACAAACCCGTCCGGAGGAGATGGGAGGATTTTTGTCACCCAAGCCAGCCCCAGAGCTGGCTCTGGAGCCCATCCCTTCTTCCGTCCTTCTCGTAGTTCAGCAACAAGCCTTCCATCAGCCAAACAGACATCAACGTTATGAGTTTATAAGACTTTTCTGGTAAGCACAGAGTAAAGAGATTATGAAAGTATTTCCTGTTTTCTACTTTGGGTATTTTGTACGTGGTTTCAGTTACCCTTCAGAGCGAGTTCCTCCTTTTCTCCCCCTGCGTGGCTTTTTCTATAGAAATGGGATGACAGACAGGTATACACTGGGATTTAATCTTAAGCACTAAAATTATCCGAGGTAAGCTAGCAGAAGTAATGCATGAAAATAGTCTCAGTCTGTTTTTAAAGAAACTAGATTTCAGGTTAGAGAACATTACAATTTGAGTTTCCCGCATAAAAGTTTAAAATATTTTTATTATCACCACAGTATCTAAATGTTTATTTATTTTAATTATATCCTTCCGTTATAACTTAAAATAAAGATTAGTTTGTCCATGGGTGGTTTCTTCTTAGCATTTTTTTTTCTACCTGAAGGAATGAAGTTACACGACTCGGACAAGAGCTGAATGCTCAAGCTTCAGGGAAAGAAAAGTAAGAAACCAGTCAGAGGAATCTTTATGGTGATAAAGATATAATTCTAATGCTTTAAATGCGAATGCAAATAGGGTTCAGGAACGATGCACTTTTCAAAAGCTGACTGCAAACAGCAGCATAAAAGGGTGCAGAGGACTACAGATCTGTATGTGTATTTTCTGTAGCAGAGTAGACAATAATACAGCTATGAGACACTGATTTCTGGTTTCAGAAATGAATGCCTTTTAATTAACATTCTACGGGGCTTTTGGAGAACAAAACGGAACAGACAACTTAAAATACCCAGAAGAAATTGGTCATCAGTTAATTCAAAAAGACCCGATTATCAAATGTATGACATTTTCCCCCGATAAGCCTAAAAATATTTCCTGGGAATGTGTTAACAATGGACATTTCCAGTGTTAAGCACCAGTTGCTACATCTAGTGGCTGCTGGTGTCTTAGGTCACGCCTTGCAAATTCCAGGGTTATTAATGCATTTGTGATTTATTAGAAACGGTGTCTAGAACACTTACTCATTCTTGGTTGCATCTGAATGAAAAGGAAAAAAAATAAAGGATTACAGACCCATGTCAGTGAACCTTGGTTTGGCAAATGAAAAATGTTATTAGTAATTTGGCAAAGTAAGACAAGTTAAATGATGAATAAAGTTCTGTTTAAAAACAATTAGGAAGTAGCAACTTTGGTTATATCCTGCAGCACAAGTCTGGAAAGTTATTTAGGCAAGTAAGCTGGAAAGGAAGAGAATTTAGAAAGAAAAATAAAAACCCCGCAAAAGTAAAATGAAAGATTGAACTAATTACCACTATCATGCAAAAGAGTGACATAAAACTACTGATCATCTTAAAAAAAACCCCAACACATTCCTGATCGAGTCTCAAAGGGACACCTTGATGCCGTTACTCTCGAGCAGACGGGCACCCGTTGGGCTGTTACACAACCCCAGTTACCATCAGGGCAGCCAACACCTGTGGCTTTGGCAGAGCTGAAGGTCTCCTAACGTGCTCACCAGAACAAGTTAAAAACTCCGGTCAACTTATTTTCCAAGCCTTATACTTCTAATATATTTGATTATCACTATTAATTACAGGAAAAAGATATACATAGTTCTTTTTTTTTGGTCTTCCACAGCTCGTAGTATGTGCTGTAACGGAAAGCAGCAATCCTCAGCAACGCACTCCTTGTGTACGGTTTCCCCAGTACGACAGAAAACTTTCTTCCAAATAGAAATGTAAAAAAAAAAAAAAAAAAAAAAGGCTTATAAAATAAAGAAGAATTGGGTTTTTGACTTTTTTCCCCTCTAGAGGCAGCCGACTTCAGTACATATAAAATTTAAACATTTTGCTGACTCAGTCCTTCAACTGCTAGCCAAATAAGTTTTAGTTAAATAAATAAGCCTTTTGTATTACTGTTCATAGATTGGCCTTCTCTGGTAAAACAAAGAAAAAAACCTGCACGTTTTAACAACAAGAAATTACTACAATTAAACATGAATTTCCACTCAAAACCCCATTCCTTTCCTTTTTTTTATAGTTTCAATATTTTTCTGCTATTCTATCTGGGAGTTGGCTGTTCTGTGCCAGAGGCAGACAAAACTTATATTTAGGATTTATGACCTCTACAAAGTCCTGTATGTCACAACTTATGCGTTTAGACCTGTGCCTGCTTGTTTTTCCTTTTCAAACCATGGACCCCAAGAAATAAAACATTAACTCACTAATTGGTCTGTATTTTAGGATCATTAAGGCATAATATCAGACCTCGTACCTCTGACAACACTGATTTTTTTTTATTTTTTTTTTTTAGGGACTCTCATCCAATCTTAAGCAAAAGTGGTGTAAAGGTGAAAAGGGGGAAATTGCTACCGGTTTCCTCCACTGAAGATATAACAGCACCTGTGCAAAGCAAAAATCATGACCTCATCACTTACGCAAGAGAAAATTTAGGAGTAATTGAAATTACTATGCTTGCAGGCTGCAAGAAGATCCTCTCTGATGTATTGCCCTACCTATTTAAAAAAGTATTTTTTGAAAGCAAACAATTGATGTTACAGGTTTGAAATGGATAGGCTTTTCTGAAGACGTCGAAAAATGAAAAACAACATCAGTGACATATTTCAGAAGCTGCCTACAGTTTTGTCTGCAACAACAAAATTCGCTAGGAAAAAAATCAGAAGCTTACAGTGGTATTTCTCAAACTGAGCCTCTCCCTCCCCTGGGAATTGTGAAAGGCTGAAAACAGTAGCAAGAAACCACTTGGTTGTTTCTTTTTAGTTACAAAGAAAACTTAAAAATAAAAGTTTTGTGAAACGTTAAAAAGTCGAAACATGGCTGATTAAAAAAAAAAAAAAAGCTGAAAAAAGGCTGATGTATTGCTGGCAGCAGCTCATTTCCTCCAGAGTATCAGAATAAGTATTTATATCCACAGCTATCTATTAAATCCATTCTTTTCATTCACAACTGTGAAGGAACTCGGGTACTGCCCGCAATTAAATTTAGTTAACGATTCTATTGGCTTTTTTGGCAAGGAGGAGAAGGGTGGGGCAGGTTTACAGAAGATAATTGAATTTATCAATTGGAAACTCACACCTGCCAGCTGAGAAAGACACTGAGGAGGATGCCCAAAGAAACAGGATCATACCGAAAGGTTGCAAACGGTTGCTGCTGAGCTGATCTGGGAATTCATCGCAACCGGAGTGAGTTTAACAAGTTTCGGGAATGCATTGCCTGGTACTCTGTAATAAAACAGCAGCAGAAGATATCTGGCTTTGCAGCATTCAAAATGCCAGAAAAAGCTAGTATCGAGAATCTATAGGTCTGAAATATTAATAGAAGGCATGCAGGGCTGAATTTAGAGAGAAAGTGTTCATTCAGAAAGCGAAAAAACTTCTTGAACCAGTTATCTAGCTCACCAGGACAAAGATAGCTTTTAATTATTTTTAACTGGATATCACACAAGTTATTTTAAAATAAGATCTGATTTTCTGTTCAGAATGCCTCCTTTAAAATACTTAAGCTTGAAGTATGTCTTCATTTCTCTTTTGAAAAAGTAATTCTCCACAATGAGTTTTAGATGTCTATTAAATTTCAATATACCTGGCACAGAATATATGTACAAGAGGGGAGTGTATTTTGGCCTGAAAATTTATACATGAAAAAGTCAAATGCCAGTAATGCTCAATTTAAGCATAACAGGTGTGTTGAGCAATGAAATTAAGACTTGAATATGCCTGTACAAGATTTTTTTAAATTTTATTTTTTGCATTGTTTCTACCATTTCAGACTTAGCTGAATTTCCGTAGCAGTTTCAGTAAGAATTTCAATACCTGTTTTCAGAGGACAGTAAGTAAAGTGCTCTGAACACAAATACAGGCTTAAGATGCATTGCTACACTATATTTCCATAACAGAGTACAGCATAGGTGTGCAAGTGGGAGTGGGGGGTGGCTGTAACTTACATGCCACATGCAAAAAATATATTTTTGTAATTTTTTCTTTTACATATACCGCTTAAAAAAAAACTCCTCCAAAGTATACAGCTATAAAAAAAATGATTCAACTGCTTAATATGAACTGCCAACTGCACCCTGAGTTAGTAGCTGCATTTTTCAACATCACATTGTTTAAATCTCGTGCTGAATTGCCTAATTATTTGAACAGTACTTTGCCTCTTTCTAGAAAGGAAAAAAAAAAGGGCTTTGTCTTTATAAAGGTATAAAAACTATAGTGGTTTTCAACATATAGGCACCTGCAATCTGCAGAAAACAACCAGGATTCAGACGGTAGTTGTTTCCCATTGATCCAGCTAAAATGCAAACTATAAAATAATCCTCTTACCTTCGCTCTCTGCATAACTCGGGATGACAAAGCAGGTCACCCACATACGCATTTACAGTGTTACATGAAGCTAAACACAAAATGATACTCTCTAATCAAAGCCAAAGATTCGCCCTTTGAAAAATAATAACAATAAAAAAAAGGAATGCTGATGAAATATTTGTAGTTGAATTCATTTGCCGACCTTTAGATCCTGCTGCAGATCTGAAATTAGTTCTTCAATACCTGTTAACACACCTGCCACGTTACGCTACTGGGGCTGATCCATTTCCTTCACTCTTTGCCTCGACACAGCCAAGCGACTCGCGCGGCTCCTCGCCGACTCCGTCTGCCCCGTTCACCCAACAGCGACTACGTTACAGCACAGCTGTGGGAAGGGGGAAGGGGTCAGGCTTTTTTTTTTTATTCCCCTTTTGGAGATCGTAATCAAATTTCTGGTAACTTAAACATTTCTTCAAGCCTTTATGTATTTTTCCAATACCTGCATTTTTTCCTGTCTCCAGCATTCTCTAAGTTTTAATATTCTCAAACTCCATTCGGCTTCAGCTGCAACATAAACCATTCCATCCAGGCCTGCAACTCCACATGTTAAATTCTGCAGACATACATAGTGACAAAAAAAATATTAAAATGTCTATATCTGTCTTCATATGTATTATATATGTGCATCCCTATTTTAATTCTGCATTAGTGCATTCCAAGCTTAAGCCATTGACACTCCCAAAGAGGCAGGTTCAGATCTCATAAAACTGCAGTATCATACTGAATTGTTCCAAAATAACTCTTTATCACATGATCTCAGGTACTATGGGGGTGCCAATAAATGGTTTTCTGAGTAGGAAAGCATACTACAGATATGGAAAAGGAAGGCGATTAATAAAATCACAAAGCAATTTTCATCTTCAACATTGTTTTTTTCACATAGAGACTTTGCTCATTTTTGTGTTGTAAAAAAAAAAAAAAAAAAAAGGAGGGAGGAAAGAAGACATGAATGACCATCTGAACACCAAGTCAATGGCAGACACACGATGGAAAAGTTTGTTGGTCCTAACCTGAAGCTTTGTGCTTAAAATACTGTGACAAAACTACAGAATAACTTCCTTCCTCTTGGAATTATTCCAGGAGCAAAGGAATCTCTCCCTGTAGCCAGGAGGACTATCAGACCTTCAGGGTCAAAACGCAAAATCCCACATCTTCTTGCAGACTCTCAGGGCAAATACCGAGTATTTGAGAGCTCGGTTTCTTGCTTGTTATTCACAAGCAAAGACCTGGGCTAAAGGCTGCAAACATTACAGATTATAATACCTACCAAAGAGAAATTTGCATACGATGTTTTCTGAGGAACTGAAACTGGACAAATACATTTCTGAGCATTAAAAAAGAAAAAGGCTACTTACATCTGACACGTATACAGCTAAGTAGTGTGACATTTATATGAAGCATGCAACCGCTTTCGCTTGAAGACACAGACCAGATTGATAACTTCCATAATTCACATATATTAATCTTGAACCTCAAAAATATTGAGCTATGGCAAAAGTAGAAGCTAATTCCTGCTTTACTATCAAAGACAGTCTTTAAAATTTGGATGAACATATAAAACTTACAGCTACAGATTTCTATATTAAGCTCTTACTATAACATTCAGATAAACGAACTAGAAATTCCGACTAAACCCTACAACCAAGGCACTGTTACCACTTGCAAGAGATCATTTCAGGAAGACTCTGAAAATTTTGTATATTTTTCTTTTAGTAAATACATATTGCAACAGACCCACAAATAAGATTCTTCCCCGACATGCTACAGCACAAGATCTCAACAGTCTGATCTAATTGGGAACTCTGCTACCAAAAATCCCAGCTCGCTCTATTTCATCTCTCCTACACCATCTTATTAAAGTGATTATTCACGAAAACTGCGGAAGACAGTGTTTGGGTATTTATAATAAGGGCAGCAGAGTCTGTTTATAGCTGTTTGTAAACATATATTCATAATTATTTTTCTCAGAAGCACGAAGCTGTAGTGTTTTTGTCAGCACTAGTCCTCCCTGCTTTCCCAGCAAAAAAAGGATAGTTCCAACACTGTTACACTGGCCACAAATCTAAGTTACTTTTTTTGTAGCAGGATTTACTTCTCACTTAACATTAAACCCTTAAATTACAGAATCTGTAAGCTAAAACTAAGTTGCTGTGTTGGTTTCTAACTTTGTGAATTAGTCTTTAGACTAAATTTAGACTTTAGACAAGAAACACTGAAGCAGCCTAAGCCTTCACGCTTACCAATACATCTCAAGACTGTGAAAAATTGCAAGTTTGTATATTATACCATCTACTAATAACCCTGACAGTGCAACTTTATAGTGAGAGGCTCCCAAAAAGGGAACCAGAAAGGAATGTGTTTGAGTAAGGGGCAAGCAAACGAAAACAAAATCCATTAATTGGTTGTATTGCTCATTACCAACTTCCACCTTTCCAAAAACTCTCTTTAGATTTCAGATAAAAGCAAAAACACCACCACAAATCACAAAAGACAAAAAACGAACATCCAAATGCTTCTTTGCGCCAGCTACTGACAACACATCTCAGCTGGTTCACCCCCAGCCCACGCTAAACTCCAGTTCCTTTGCAGCGTATATAGGGTGCTTAATTCTCATTGAAAACCACCACACAAAAAAATAATAAAAGAAACTGCAGGGCAAAAAAAGGATGTAGGAAATACCCCATCCTCTGGAGCACAAAGATCATCCTAGTAGGATGATAATTTGTCAGGCCATCTTAACATGTTTGAATTAGCAAATTCCTGCTAATTGCTAATCAGCAATTCCTCAATGCTTTAGGCGATACTGTAATTATGAGACACTATTATAGCATTCCGTGTTGAACGGGAGAGGAAGAGAAAACTTTCAGGAGATCTAGTACACCAAAACCTGATAATCAAAAGTGACCAGAATATTAGAAGCCTAATACTCTTTTTAAATACGAGAAGTCATGACAAGTTAAAATCTCTTTCATGTTTCAAAGGCATCAACAACATCAAAGCTACAGAGCACACAAAACCACTTCAAGTTGCCCGAACAAACTATGCCTTTTTTTTTTTTTTCTGGTGTTGGGAAGACAAGGAGAGAGAAATGTGGGCAAACACAAACCAGCAGAAGCTCTTTTCTGCCCTAGTCATAGTGCCTGATGAAAAAGTCAGCAACTGCAGAGTATTTGCATAGCAATTTAAAAAAAAAGGCACTAAAAAATCTAAGCAACCAATAAAACAAACCCCCAAACATCTTATTTGCTAAGGCCATTAATAAAATATTACAGTTCGCTTTTTTAAAATGAATGCTTCCTGTAGATACGCAAACAAAACTAATTTAAATAATATATACTTAACATTAGCACCTTTGCAGAGTAAGAGATTCCCAGTATCACAATCCCTTCACCTTCCCAGAAACTTTCTAGCGCATTTAAATTGCATCAAGGGGCAGAGAGGAAGCATTTTTTTTTTTCAGGGGCTAAATTCAAAGAAGGCTTTTAGAGGACACTGCGTCCTGTGATTAACTTCTCTTACATACATACTTGTCACTTCTTGTAAGAAATCCAGACAGGGTCGGCTACTTCCAGAAATACTTATTGAAACAGCCAGTGGGGTCTGTCCTTCATAGTTCCTTGTGTTAGTGTCTGCTCCGTAATTATACAACATTTGTGCACAAAGCACATCATCTCTAAGAGCAGACAAGTGTAAGGGTGTCTGTCCATCTTCCAAGCGACCCAAGTTTGTATCCGCCCCTCTCTGAAGGAACATTCGGCAGTACGAGTGATTGCTTTTGATCACAGCATATCGTAACAGGAAACCATTCTGAATGTCGATGTTGGCATTGTGATCCAGAAGGATTTTCACACAGCTTGACCTCTCTCGGATAATGGCCAGCTGAAGCGGTGTAGTACCTTTATCACTGAGCGGATCAACCTCAGCCTTGAACTCCAACAGGAGTCTGACAAATGAGTCTCTGCCATAGTGGGCTGCTACATGGAGGGGAGTCCAACCATCGTTGCTTTTTGCATTAATAATGTCACTTCTATATTCAGATTCCAACATCAAGCGCGCAATCCTCGCTCGGCCATGCATGGCTGCATAATGCAGAGCAGTGAAGCCTCCAATTAAGTCCTTAACTGTGGGATCAGCTGAAGTTAAAATAAAATTAAAAAATAATTAGAAGGCATTACAGTAATCCAGTGCTGCAAAAAAAAAAAAAAAAATAATTTTAAAAATTAATTGAACGGTTGAAGGTTAGTCTTTTCAGGCATAGCACAGCAGGATTTTTCGTACTTCAAACTAATTCTTGCTTTCACGAATATGCTATTTTTAAGAAAAAAGTTAAATATAATTTAATAAAGAGTTACACACAAAAAAAGACTTTCTTTCATATACACATGTTTCCATTTGACAAACAGTTTTCCACATCTTCCTAGCACTTGCAGGCTAATTACTAAATCCCTCTGTCCGTCCAGTTTTCCTCCAGCTCTACAATATTACATTTCTTTCTCAATGTTCAACTTTTTTATTTTCCCTTGTGTTGCTTCTTGGTCTTAAAAAGAAGCATGTGTAGAAACATCTGCTGTCCCAAATTGCGGATGTTTTGTGGTCTGGCAGCATTGTATTGTTTTTAGGGTGTAATACTGTATTAGGTAAAATGTTTCTCTCTGGTCTGCAGGATTTCCAAAGCATGTAGGATGCATGTTATTTTAGATTATCTTGATAAAGTCTGTTTTTATAGACAATGAATCTGTTCTGAATTTATAGTTTTGCAAAAATTTAAGATTTTACAAGAATGTAAGCATCCACTTATGGAAGGAGCCAGGAAAAATGTTAGAGAATAGCAAAACACAACTGATCACACAGATACCTTCTTTCCCCTCTCTAGCACAGCACAAAAGCTTAGTTTGATTTATGAATTAAGAAAACTAAAATAACCAAATCAATTTACTTCATTTCATTTCCTCAGGACACTCAAACTTACAGAGCAAGCGACAATTCCTGTGTACCAGATTTAATTACCAGAAGAGACGTGCCTGCACTGTTACCATTGCTGAGCTAGACAACAAGCCGGGCTGCAACATTTTTCCTCTTCCACCATCCGCAGACGGTGCCTGTCGGACTCTAAAAGGTACATAGTACAGTTTGGAAGTTTGAGGCACTTTCCCAACCTCAGTCTCCTAGCTGGTAAGGAGAGACACTGCATACACAAGATACTGGCCTTAAGCTGACAGGTTTTCAACTCTGTCCATCTTTCCTAACCTTGACAACTCCGTCCTTGAATCCTGGCAGACTGAAATCTCCACAATTTCCTCCTCTATACATACTGTGCTTAGAAGGAAAGCAGTTTGGTTTGGTGGGGCAGGGGCCAAAGAATAGGACATTGTGACCACACAGGTTTAAAAAAAAGCTTGGCTGAAGGCTGTGACCTTCCAATGCTCACACACATGGTGCAGGTGGAGTGCTTGCTCTCCTGTTCCTTGTGGAGAAGGCAAAGTTTTCTGCTGGGTTGCCATCGCACTCACACAGGGGAGGGGAAGAGATACCAATTCACATCTCAAAATTCAGACCTGCTGTAAGTTAAGTTCACAACAAGATATCAGTTGCAAACTAGTCGAGTCTGAATACACAAAGGTGTTAACACAAAACAACAGGAATAAGCTTTCCAGTATGGACCTACTGTGACCATATCCTGGTAACACACCGAGGCAGACATCAAAATAAAAGGACTGACAAGAAACAGTAGAGACTACACCTGCAAAGGTGAACCAGTAACTTGAAGGGTTTTTTAAAATGTAAAGTGAACACCAAGGGAGAAAAAAGAACAAACAAAATCCAACAGACAACCTAACACAGCCTGACCACAGAGAAAAATAGAAGGGTGAGAACTGCCTCTAGTGTATAGAATAGGAACCTGGAAACAACAAGAGAAAGATTAAAGAAAGTTTAGTCCCTCGGTAGTGACAGCCTTCCTAGTCTTCTGTGAAAAGCAGAAGTTTCAGCGCTCTGTGAAGTTACACTGATTTGAGTTAAAGTAATTGATGAAGCATCCATAGGTTGACAGGAAAACGAAGTCTGTAACCAAACAGGTGGTTGCTAACCTGCACTATGATGTCCAAAATACAGCAAAGAAGCAGTACAACCCACAATGTCATTAAAGACAAAGATACTATTTCAAAGCGATGTCTGCTGTTCCCAGGGTCTCTTTCTTCACACTGCTCAGACTGTTCTAGATTATCTCCTGGCTGGTGATAAAGTGAGTAGCAGAATCATGAGAATTAAGATGCAGAGAGATGATACATTCTGAGAGGCAGAATTAGGGAGAAAGATGGACGTAATGCAAAGGAGACAGCAGCAGCCAGGGACATTTTCCACATAAAAAAAAATAAATTAAAAAAAGTAAAAATTCACGTTGTGCCTTCTCTCTTCCCCACTGCACAGGGCATGCAAGCCAACCGTTTCTACCTCCCAACTGAAGTGCAGGATGCTGCTGCTAGCCTGTTTAGTCTATGCTGTTTCCAAATTCAGTCAAGATATGTCCCAATTCTTATGTGTGCATGTATACACACTTCTATACAAGTTGTCGTAATCCAAACCAAACAATTTACTTGCAACATAAGGATGTCCTTTACCTATGGTTTTAAGTACCTCTCCATGCCTTCCCTGCTCCCAAAACGTCATCACTTTTGACTGCTAGAGTGAACCAAAAAAAATACTAAATCACGTAAGAGAAGTGCCTCAAGAATAGAAAAGGAGCCTCTCGGTTGGGCAACCAAGCAACGCAATTAACCTTCCAAAAGTAAACCTGGTAGCAAAACCTCATGATAAAAATATTATAATTCCCACTAAGATTACGGGCTTCTATTGAGCTAATAGTACCAATCTCCTCCCCTTGACTAGGGAAAGAGAAAGAATTTTAACAAGACCCAAAGTTCTGTGGCTACTCAGGCAAAGTTTTGCTGCCATCTGCTGGAAAATTTTTCAACTTCAGCACGGCTGTCAGCGTGTTAGTAAAAGTAACGCTACACAGCTGATGTCGCCTAAAGAACTTGGGTGGTTGTGAGGTTTGTTTCTCTGTTTTAAAAGGCTTCAGTATCGGTATCATGCTGTAAAGTAACCTTCTTCCCCTGGAAAACAAGCAAGGTAGAAATTAATTGGTAATGATTCTCAGCTTACCTTTCAGAATCTGCAGAATTGCCCAGATTGGAAAAGACCTTTAAGATCATTGAGTCCAACGCTTAACCTAACACTGACAACTCCTCGACTAAACTAGATCCCTAAGCATGATGTCTGCCCAACTCTCAAATACCTCCAGGGGTGGGGACTCCACCACTGCCCTGGGCAACCTGTTCAAATGCCAGAGTCGAGGGGGAAAAAAACCAAAAAATAAACCAGAAATACCTGGTACCGGAGTATTTAACTAGGAAGGGATGAAGCCAGCACTTTGTTTTGCCTCCATCCTGATTATCAAACAACTATTTCGTTTCAAGCTGTCCATTAATTTGGGGAGAACAGCATCTAGAAACATGAGCAGCTGCATTTGGTCACTTCTAACTTTCTTACACTTAAGGTTTAATACAATGGCATAAACCTTGAACTGCTTACAAAAGGCTGCCAAATGACTGCAGTCAAGCTCACTCGAGATTGAAAATTTGCAACACTGAACAATATTCAGATTATTTTATTTCATCCTAAAGTTGGGCACCTAAGCCAGTTAGTTAAACTTGAGTGATAATGCAACTCTTCTCTAACAGAGCAATCTAGGGGATATATAGATTCCTAAGCAAGAGTCTGATATTTTAGACTTTCACTTCACAGCTCAGTGCGATTCTTGACACCTTCATTAGGTCACACTAGCACAGTCTAACTTGGGAAGCCAAGAAAGCAATGCTCCTGGCTTCATAAAGTACTTCTATTATTTCAGGCTTACTTTCTCCAACTAGGGCTTAATTCTGACCACAAGGTTTAGAAACGTACAGCTCCTGTTCAGAATTTTCTAGGACAACATTGACACAAGAAGCCTCCAGGAAAGCATTACTGTTCAGACACAGAAACACTTCATAGCTGGTTTAGGGGGACGTGCGTTTGGCATTCTCTACTTTCTCCTAGATTCTGCGTGACATTACTAAAATTTTGATACCTTGCAGCCAAGACTAAAAATAAATATGTTTGTCTGGCTACATCTTTCCGGTACTCTTCAGCTTCTAGGAGCTTTAGTGGATCACTCTTCAGTTGAACACAAGTAACTGAAAACTGTCCTGTCCAGTCAGTATTGCGAAAACATCACCAAAAGACAGCTGACAACTACACGCTTTCAAGACATTAGCTTGTTGTAACGTTAGCGGTGGTTTGGAATTAATAAAACATAGATGTCACTTTGAGAATAATAAAAAAAAATAAATAAACAGTACACCAAAAAGAAAAAAATGCTTATTATGCAAAAATCTGGGATTACTGAAAACTCCACTCCCTATTTTTGCGTTGCTCTCCTGTTGAGCTTTGTGACTTTAGATTGTTTCTAAAGATGGAAAGAGCTGCCTTCACAGAATCTTTGCTTTATTACAACGAGACAAACACACCACGTCAAATTCACTATTTTTCATGAAAACTAAATTTTCTCCATGGTTCTGATCAACGTTCTGCATTTCATCACTTGCTAAAGAATATTTACTGTCCGACCTACCACCTCTGTATCTAGTTGGTATTTCTGCTGGCTTCACCCTTTTATCTGGACTTGTTTTCTTCTACATTTTGCCCATCTATCTATGTCAGCTTGCTCAGCAGATAATAAAAAGCTTCCTCCCGTTCCATCATCTCCACTCAAATCAGCCAATCTGCATGCACAACACCATCCTCTGGCTCTTTTCTTTGCTTGTGAGCAATAATGGAAGAGATAAAAAAAGGAAAAGCAGAAGGCAGCCAGGTCATGACTCCCATAAGAAGCTACCTTTTCTTTCTAGGTCAGCGAGCAGATTCCCTCTCAGCCCAACTCCATTTCCATCCCACTACCACGCAAGACTACGTCAGTAGTTTTCCAGCGTCTCAGATCTGAGGCACAGCGCTCCACCCTCGGCAACAGCCCAGCGTGGTTTTCTCACTCCTGGACTATGAAAACATTTCCAGCTCTGCTAAGCTTCATCATTCCTCCGGACAGCCACAACTATCACCAGTTGCCTCTTCCTTCCCACTAACATCTCAGTTCCCCCTTTCCTCCAGAACTCCGTCCACTCCTTCTCACTACCTCCTTTACTACTAACACACACAGTCAGTTCAACGCGCAGTTTACCCCAAGATTCGCACCAGAAACTGACTTTTTCCTTCACCCCAACACAACTTTGGTCCATGGGGAATAAAAGGCAACATCAAAATAATCCACTCCTTGAGAGGGAGAAAGGAGGAGCCTGTGTGAAGAAAGGTAGACAACAAACCTCTCACTAATGAGGCAGGCACAATTAACTCAGCTTTTAAGAGTCAGCTCATTCACTGCTTAATAGCTCATTTGTGACATTATTATGTTTTAAATACTCATTATCTTTCCTGCCTCTGTTTTGAGGGAAAACAAGGCAAGGCACAAAACAGCGCCAATTTTCTGAAGCGCAGCTCAGCTACAGGAAAGCTGCCATAGATGACTAACCCTCACACTATTTGTTACTCAACTTTCTAGTCCTGGTGATTAAACGCTGCACTGCCTTCAGAACAGGGGTGTTTCAGGCAGTTTTCACAGAGCATCAGATTCAGCTGGTACTTCCAACAGGAAAAAATAACAAAAATAAAAGCAAACAACTCCATCAGGAGCAATTTAATATCAAAACCTATACAATGAAATTACATAGGAATACATAAGGGTGGATTTTTTTCACATCATCTTCAAGCTTATAGAGCTAGAAGGAACATACATCAAGACTTACAGCCTAAAAAATCGGAATTATCAAAGTGAAGGCTTGAGATTATCCACATTAAATTATACTTTTAAAATGTAATTTAAGTTATTTCATAGGAATACATAAGGGTGGATTTTTTTCACATCATCTTCAAGCTTATAGAGCTAGAAGGAACATACATCAAGACTTACAGCCTAAAAAATCGGAATTATCAAAGTGAAGGCTTGAGATTATCCACATAAATTACATTTTTAAAGTATAATTTAAAGTTATTTATTAATGCTATTTAGTAGCTTTCCTTTTCCTTCCAGTAAGGGGATGAAGGTTTGCCAGTATTATGTGGTCAGAATCTGTAGTAGGTATATCAGCGGGGTCCTGCTGTTCAGGGTGTATTTCACTACTGCTCTTAAGGAACATACCACTAATTGTGCAAATGCCACAGCCAATTAATGCCATTCAATTTTACGGGTGATCCATACAGCTGACAAACACTGTGACACACATAAGGGGCCCA
This sequence comes from Apaloderma vittatum, assembly GCF_000703405.1. Lineage (NCBI taxonomy): Eukaryota > Metazoa > Chordata > Aves > Trogoniformes > Trogonidae > Apaloderma > Apaloderma vittatum. The sequence continues at coordinate 10,163 of NW_009713171.1, read as the reverse complement.
TATGGCCTCAGATATGTAAAGCATCAAAAAGATAATTTCAGTTTCCTTGGGACCAAAAACATCTTAGCTCAGAATTCATTTGATAACAACAGAGCTAGAATAGAAGATGCTGTTGTTCAATCAGATTTTTATTTTTCCTCTCTAGCACCACATTCAAGGATTAGGACTATCCATTTCTAAAATTTTAGATGGCTTTGAAGAAAAAGATATAGCAAAAAGAAATTCTGACTCAATCATTTGAGGGGTAATCATCATCCCAGCAAGTGTGTATTACCAAAACTAACAAAACTCCATCAGTTTTTGCAATAAAGCTTCACTACAGATGGATGCAGAAGAAGTGTAAACTCAACTGTTCTAGCTGACACTGAAGTCCTTGCACAAAGAGTAGTGTTTTCATAAAGTTTAGCAGACTCCGTTAAAGCTTACACAGAAACTTAGGCTCTAATGCAACTTGTTAACTTGCTTAAGAATTATGAAACAAACTTCCCTAGGATTTCAATTCCAGGACCTGCCTTCTAATAATACCGTGTAATAGAAAAGCCTACAGGGAGTGCTGTGAGTGCATTTAATTTTATAACGAGTCCTTCTGCCCTGTTTTCATAATGCTTATTCATTCTTTTAACAATTCCTAGGCAACTTTGGTAAAAAAAAAAAATTATTAAGGTACTAAGATATAAAGCTAATCTATTACCTCGTTCACAGAGTATACATCAGAAGTAAACGGAGATGTAATGAAAGGAAAAAAAAATTAAAAAAAAAAAAATCAGAGTAGCTCAATACCTAGCCAGTGCTGGAAAACTCTAGAATTGGGAATAGGGAAATTGGGATAGAAAGCTGTGAGGTGGGTATCGGGATTTTTCTGTCTAGGCAACTCACCTCCATGTTCAAGAAAAACA
>NW_009713171.1:0-9236 GCF_000703405.1 Apaloderma vittatum | reverse complement strand
TTTCCCTCTTGCTGCAGAGAAATGAAGCAAGGTCCAGCCATTGGCATCTCGACCATTTGGAGAGTATCCCTGCTCCAGCATCTTGCGTACGGTGTGAACATCGCCAGCAGCAACTGCAGCCTGAATCTGCAACTCTTCCTGTAGTTCAGGGTTTCTCCGACAGTGATGGTGTAACATCCTAGCTGAATCTGGCTTTTACAGAAGCGTCATGAGGTCACACTAGTCACCTTGAATCAATATAAAGCATGAATAAGTTAGGACAGGGAGCAGGAAAGAGATATCTAGAAAAAAAGAGTCAACACCAATGAAAAGCAATGCCAAGATTTACACTCTATATGCAGAGCAAAGTCATCTTGAACATAGGATAAAAACCAATCTCACTGTTGCTAGCAAAATTATAGTAAGTGGTTCACATCGCTGAACTGCGAAAGGCACAGACACTTGTACATTATAAATAGCAGACATCTTCCTCAGAAATGACATTAAGTAACAGTCCACAATTAAAGCACCTGACGAATAAGCAAAGCCAAAACATCTCTAGAACTCAACATTCATTTAAAAAATCACAACATGGTTGGTGTCATTAACTCCAAAGATACTTGTTAAATAGATGATGTAAACTGTTGCATGAAACAGCACTGCATTGCTAGAGCACCTGAACTACGATATACTTGGGTTTGCTGTACAAATACATGATCTTTATCTTCAGTGAAAACATTTTCATCTTACTAATATAAGTCATGTGACCTACTGCACATCAATATTAGTAACTAACATTCAGACTGAAAACTTGTATTTTCTTTTTTTCTTTTTCTCCATTTTTTCATTAAGAGTGTACCGTCTGTATTTTGGCTTACGGCCTTCTTTATTATTACATAAAGACTGCAAAGAACCTCTATATTCCAAAAATCAAACACAAAGATGATAATACATGAGACCTGAAAACATGTAAGTGCAGTTAATAAAGCCCTTTCAAACTCTGTGAGAACACATACCTGAACAATTCAGCTTATAATTACCTTGATACAGTGTATGAGAGAGCTGGGCCAAAAGCCTATCTAAAATAGCTGGTAAAAGAGCCTAGATACAAGAATATATTGAGAAATAAAGAAAGAAGTACTCTACTCCATGCTCTGTTTGAATTGTACCAGTCTGCAGCTCTACTTGCTACCCAGCTGGGGATAAGAAAAAAAACCCCCACAACAAGTATTTAGGGATTCTTCTATAGTACACAAAGTCTGTCAAGTGTTTCACGTTTTCACATTCATCGTGTATCATGTCCCATCAACAGGTATTCCTGGAATGGAAAGGAGTAGCAGAAGAAAGAGAATAAAAGCAGGGCATAAGAAAGGTAATGCTGAGCAATAGTAGTCTCAGAAAATATTCAAGAACTACTACAATGGATATTAACACAGGACTAGAAGAGAAAAAGGAGAAAGAAGAATGTATTTTAACTCCTGTAAAATTAAGCAAAGTTAAAGTACAAGGAAAAGTTCTAAAGATGGAAATGAATTTTAAGCAAAACTTAAAATTTAGGGCAGCCTTGTTTTATTAGGATGTCAACCCACACCATCACCTAAACCTTCTTTTACGTAAATATCATAAGGATTTCCAGATCCCCACGATTCACAGGTCACTCAAAAGACATTGCAATCAACTCCCCATATCCCACTAGGCCCTTATTTTCCTGTGATCCAGATATGCACACAGACAAGAGAAAAGTGAAAACATCAATCACTGCCAACTTCCCAGATAAAGGCAGAGCTCTCTCTTCACTCTTCTGTAACCTAGTGGTGCCCACTGCAAAGAAGTTATTCGCCTGCTTCTTGGAGAGATATAAACTCATAATTAACAGGTGGCTACAATGACCCTACTTACACTGCAAATATGGAAATAACATACAGCAAACGCCTGGCTTTGACATTTATAAACGCTTCAACTTACCATGTATGGCAACAATCACTGTTCCAGCACAGGGCTATGAAAGAAGACTTTTTAGCTCAATAGGTTATACACGGCTTAGGCACCGGCTTTGTTTTGTTTTAGAGTATGAACTCCATTATCTGACACTGGAAGAAAAGGGGATTTACAAACTGGCAAGTGCTAACTCAATAGTTCAGCTTTTGCAGCATATTCCAAAAATCAAACTTGATTAATCTGATGACAATGGAAGTATTTCTATTGACTCTAATAAGCTTTTGCTAAGCTCTTTTCTAAACTCCAATTAGCACTTCAGAACATGCTCACCTACAAAACAGTAAGCTTGACTTCATTCTGGATCACACCACTAACAGTACTGTTACTGGAATTCCAACTACAGGAAAGAGATAATTTTTTTTTTTGGATTTACAGGTAAACACCAAGTATCTAATTGATAATGAGTCAGGGGGAGATCCTTAAAATAAGTAAAAATTTCAGTGTGCCCCTTGAGCTCTACTTTCTGAATGTGTACAAAACTGATATATCAAAACTCTTCTCTCAAACTGAGAATATCTGATCAAAAGTTAATATAAACAAAACTTTCTACTGCCATTTTTACAGCCCTTTCTCATAAAGGACTAATACTTGAAAGATCTCACATTATCCTGAAAAACAAGGTCAAACTAGTAGCTCAAAATCACAGAATGGTTTGGAAGGGACCTTAAAGATCATCTAGCTTCCACCCTCCTGCCATAGGCAAGGAGACTTTCCACTAAAAATGCTACAGAAAGAGATAGGATGACTAAACAGATGAAGCAAAACGGGATTTCTCATTTTAGGGGCCAGCAGTTTCCCCCCTGCAACTATCTCTGAAGACAGTTGGTTAAGAGAAAGCAAAGCTCTTTCTATCACACTTCTCAGCTGGTGGGTATATTTGTAATGCAGCATTATAAAAAGTTGGCACTGGCCCCATATGTTGCATGTGACTAGCAGAGCTTATTCAAATTAGCTAGTACTAAAGTACATAAGTACTAAAACATACAAAGCAGAAGACAAAAGTCAGGCATAAGCAGCTCCTTTTAACACTTGTGCAGTTTCTGTAAATATCTACTCTTCTATCTCGCCCCTACGGCAAGCAACAAAATTCAAATTACAAGAATACTTAACTGTAATATTAAAGGTTTCAGGATAGTTCTAGGTACATACGAGCTTCAAAGACGTTTTCACTTTTGCTCCATAGATTATTTAAAATTCCTGTTTGCAAATCCCCGTTTACAGCATCAATCTTTGGAGAAGGGAAGGAGGACTATTGGAAGTCATTAGCCATTTGGCATTTAATATTTAATGTTGCGCAACTGTAATCAATCTCATTCAGAACACACTATGCACTTGGATTGCTACATATCGGCTTTCTCCATGCAAGTGCAAAAACTAAACGAAGCAGAGGAGGGGGAAAAACCCACCTATGCATTCTTGGCTAAAATGATTGTACAGTGCCGTGAAAACGGAGGACAACAACAACAACTACTTAACTGACTTTGCAAGTACGACAGGATAAATTCAACGTGTTCCTGAATTACCTTATAGGAGGTTGCTACTCTCTGATGGATGTCCCATTCTTCTTTGCCTTCACTATTCATAATCTCGTCCGCCCATGTGTGTCAAACCACCTGCTACCCCTTAAAAAGAATATTTCTTATTAGTTGCGAAGAGAAGAAGTGAGAGCTTTACTTACTTTTACTTTGCACCTGCGCTAGAATGCTCAATTTTAATGTAGTTAAAGGCCCTGAACTGTGTTTTCTTGCCTTATGAGACAGTCCTCCAGAGGTTCAGGTGGGGAGACTTTGCTTCTGCCAGGTGAGGAAAATGCTACAGAGAATACTTTATGGAAGACAAGAGAAACAAGAGGTGCACTTCCTCTCCGGAGTAAACCTTGAAGTCTAAAATCTTCTCTAAGGATTACGTCTACCTGCTCCTGCCACGGAACAAGAATGGATGCAAAGGTTACAGTAGGTACTTCTGCCTGACTGCTCAGCATCTCCTTGTGGGAGTCAGATGCCAGGAAAAACCTTCAGGATCCATTTAGTTCCTCCCAACACATTTTTGTGGGGCTTTTTTTGGTTGTTCGAGGATTTTTTTCTGGTGTTTTTTTTTTTTTTCCTCTTTAAATCTCCATCCCATCTATACTTCCCTATCTAAAGAACAGAATTTGCCAAGGCAGAGCACCAACTTCTCCATCCTTTAACTAAACCTCTGGCACCACCAGACCGTTATCTCCTGCTCACATGAGGGATCACGCTAACAAACACTGTGCTTCAAACACATCGAGATCCCTTCACAGTACAAGCAATACCACCACGTCAAAAATCTTCACCCTTTTCTTCAAATTAAAAACTATCGCTGCAATAGTATAATAAGTAATATAAGCACTAATTACTTCATTGTACAGATCACACAAAGCCAGTTGTGACTTGTTTCTTCTACAAATGAGTTGCACCAGTGCAATTAGATGAACTTTACAGCTTTTAGCTTAAGTTAAAATTTCTGTCACTTAATGCAACATAAAATCTTGCTTTCCCAATGATAGCTCAGAAGAGGAGGATGAAAAAAAAAGCTCTCTTCATCCCTCTTACGCACATTTTGCAGGAGCTTTGCTTCCCAAGATAAAACACACAAGGTCTGCAGATACGCTCACAGCCCTGCACAAAATTGCACTGCCATGACCTAATTTGATCACATTTCTAGCCTTGTTTTTTTTGCATAGATGATCAGTCGTTAGTTCACCTTTTTTTTTCCTTTCTAAATTTTTGCATGATTTTCACTTTAAAACCCACACATTTTTTATTAGCTGATGCAAATTAGAATTGCACTGACTTCACAGACTACAGACAAGGTAACAGATTGCTCCACTAAAAAAGTAACAAGCTTTTTTCCCCCCAAAGGAAAATTAGCTGCATATGGCAAGAGTAAGATCTGCAACTTTAATAAAAAGAAGTCATATTTAGTGAAAGTAAAGCTCACTTACTCAATGACTTAACAAACTTTGTTTAAAATACTAATAACTGTCATAGAAGTAGCACACTAAAAAAAAGAAGATAAACATCTTCATTATCTATTGATAACATCTCATGTCGTCAAAGAGATCTTAGACTTTTCTACATCAGCCTGTCACTTTGTTAAAGTCACTGCAAACATCATGTGGAAAATTAATTCCAACATATATATATACTTATTTTACAGAAAGTTCAAGGTTGGTACAAAAAGTGAGACCTTATAATACAGTATTTTGCTCATTCAGATGAGCTAGCAGATAGACCTGATTTCTAAGCCCTAAGATGACCTATCCAAGAGCAGAATAAGGACCATAATTTACTGATGTTAGCCTACATCTTGACAATACACGACATTTAATATCTAGCATAAACCTAATCAGTGTAGATCCTAGTTGTCTGTGGTTAAAGTATGCCAAGACATTTAAATAAAATCAACAACAAAAAAAGCCTGCCCACTGGAATAAGGATAATCACATTAGCATTCATTATTCTCACAACACACTTCTCCCACCCATTTCAAAACTCAAACAAGCTAGATGTGTTCTCACTCAAATGGCATTTTAAAAATGGTCAATACGTGTGTGACAAAGGAACTAAATGTGACTGTCATCTTTTGTATGTCACTCAGCTTCCTATTTCAGGAGCTCTTCAGACAAGAGAGTAAGGCAAGCAATCGCATCATTACTCGTGTTCTCGTATCGCAGCTGTAAAATTTGCAAATAACATGTGGAAATACTAAAATTTCACAGTGCCTTACAATCCTGGATATATTTACTGGTAGATGTTCTATCCTACATCCCAGACAGACATCAAGCAAAGTATCCAAGCGGCTCAGACAAAAATCTCCAAGAAACACACACGAACTGCTGGGTCTGAAAGCAACGAGTTAACAGCACATGAATCTAAAACATCACGGAGGAACTGCTACTTCAAAGGAAAGAAGCTTGCACTCTTCGTAAGTGGTCATTAAAAGTTACACATTTCTCACCAGAGCTCCTGTAATGCCATCGTGTAGCTTGGACACACTAAGTTTAAAATAACTACGAGAGTTAATCAAAGAGTCTTCCACCAACTTCAGGTGTTTACAGCACTGTGTGATGCTCACTGGCGGTGTTATATACTAATAAGCAGCTGTTGTGTCGTTACCTTCCGCAGGTGGCTGAAACTGAAGTAAAGAGTCACCGTTTTACCAACTATTACCCATTTCACAGAGAGGCTGTGAAGTCTGACTTTTGGGCCTGATGAAGAATTAGTGAAATCGCCCAGTTCAGCTTCAGGGCTGCAAATTGGAGAGCAAGAGAGATCTCACTTTCAGAACAGCACTGGCAACCATCAGCTATCAACCATCCTCAAAATTCCCACCTGTACATTGGCAACCTTAACCACCAGCAGAGCCCGGTGAAGAAAACACTGCAAATCCTTCCAAACTGAGACCTCACTGCTAGTGTTAAAGCAAGGCCTTATGGATCTTTTTGAGCAGAGAGTGCTGCAAGAGTTTCGCACAGCCACAACTCTCCTCCCTCAAGATGTGCGGTGACAACCTGCAGGGAGCTTGTGCTCTGCAGCATGCTTGGAGATCCTCTTTGTGCCAAGCATAAAATACAGCCTCCCTTCTCACACTGGTGCTGTTAATTAAAAGTTTTCAACAGGGAAAGTCAGATGAAAGCTAAGCCTTAAAAGTAATAATTCGTAGCAAGCGTTCACGTGCAAGATGTATATTTTTAACACGACTTGCTAATCATTAAAGAATCCAAACATCTATGTCACAGAACGACAGAAGCACAAGAGAATGGCTAATTCAAACCACTTCAAAGCAGTCACTTCAGCCCTAATACTCATAGCACAGGTTATGAAAAAAATGAGTGCTGCTTATAGAGTTTATTTCATCCAACAATATCTGGAAGACTCGTATTTGCTCTGCATTTCTTTTTACTGTAGCCTAAAAGAACCCAACGGGATAAAATCCACAGGCTGACTTGGGCGGATAATGCAAGTTTTTCACTGTGATAGCATCATTCCATAAGCAAATGCTGGAAAAACAGAAAACAGCCTCTCAGACAGCACATTTCCTTTACGAGTTCAGAATTCACAATAAGCAAAACAAAACCAAAATGAGTATATAGCCTCAAGATAAAAAAAAATAAATATGTGCAACTTTATCTAAGGGGCAAGATATCTTGCAATATGCTGCATGTCTTCCAGAGATCAAGAGCAGACTTCAGCATGTCATTTTTCTCCGTTCCTTGTTTTGACCATGTACAAATCTCTGCCAGAAGCTAATTCTTTAGTTTCCAGTCCCTGCATCCGAATCAAACTTTGCTGCACTGGCATTTCACAATAGGAAGGAGCTTCACAAATCAAATGAAAACTTAAATTTCCTTCCATGAGTAAATCCCAAAGAGCTTACAACTTAAAGGCACCAAGAGGTGTCCTGTTGGAATAGCAACGCTAATGCAGGCCCTGCCATTAGATGCACTGGATGGGTTGTAAAGAGGGTGTTATCACAAACCAACTTTGGATGAACTGCGTGTGCCATAACCGCACCACCAATTTGTACTAATCTGTCTCACCTATTAGCACAAAAATTCCTCCTGCAATTGCACTGGGCATGTCTACACGTTATACTACCGCTCGTGGTTTTGCAGTATGCTACCAAAATAACTTGGATTATTTCTTCCCTGTACTTGCAAAAATGCATTTCAGAATTTGCCGAGCTTGTGTTACAGGAGGACTTTCTATTTAATCTTTGACATGTCACAGTCACACCTATATTAGAAAAGTGATCCACCCTGGACCCAGTCTGTTGGCAACAGGTACTGCTCTGTCCCCTGCAACTAACGCTAAAAAATAATTTATTGCTGACGAGGAAAACCTTCTGGTACAGTCAATGATATCTCTAAAAACATTACAGAGGCCAGAATGACAGGTATAGAGGATATATTTACCAAAATACCAAAAACTCATCTACATTTGAAACAGATTAGAACGGATTCAAGGCACACTCCGCGTTAAAAGAACATGCGGAAACTCCATTTGGAGCATGTTAACAGTAGGATGCAGAAAAAGGCTGACTGACATCATTCACCCCCCCACTCTCTCCTTCTAGAGCCCATCTCTTCATCTTACCACATAAAACAATCAATTCTCCCTACGAACTGCTTTCCCCCTGAAAGCGAACCTTCCTCCTACCAGTAGGATTCAGTTTTTGATGACTCCTTTCATTTTTTCCCTTAAGCATCTGACAGCATTATTTTCTTTTGTGATCTCAACCCCAAAAAAATCAGTACTTGTAAACAAAAATCATCCTACTAAATGAATTTCAATTTGTGCAGCTCCATTACAATGCTTCAGAAGAAAAAAAAAACAAACTCCATGCAAAACTTAGCTATGACCAACATAATGCAATTGCCATGACCTACTCCAATAAAGCTTTTAGAATCAGAGCAGAAACAAATCCGGTGTTGCACCCATACATTTGTGAAAAGGCTTTAAGAAAAGACCCTTTTAAAAACCCAGAGCGAAGTAATTTTAAGCGACGTTCCTCAGATGAGGAGACACAGCAATTTGTAATCAAGATAATGTTTGCAGATTAAATTTAGAAAGTGCTACAAGAAGAGAAACCATACTTCAAGTAGCCTTCAGAGCTTTCAAACTTTTAAAGCTCAATAGCAAGTAGATTTTAAAAGAACAAAGAAATCTAATGCTACCTATTCAAATCCAGCAAAAACACAAGAGGCCCCAACCCCAGCCAAACCATGTGTCTAGGATGACTCTGAGAGTCTACATGAATTATCACCTTTCTGAGGGTTTTTTTGAGTGCCGTTTTCTCTCTTCTGTCTTATTTTGTTCTTTGGAGTCACAATTTTTAATTCTCCTTTAAGGCAGCTTAAACCTAAAAAAATAAAAGTAGAACTGAGCCACCCAATGACATAAAAAGAGAGAAACCGAGAACGATAATGGTTGAACACCAAAGCAAAGGCAGGTCGGAATAGGAAGAGCCTTCGAAAATTAGGAAGGAAAGCGTTATTTACCTAAAATCGGGATCTCAGCTCGGGAAGAAGGGCACTGTCCCTCGGGATCCTAACGAGTTGGAGGGGCGATAACAGCAAGACCGCTACCCTCTCAGGCCAGACCCTCCAGGGAATCCAAGTAAAAGCAAAGTACTAAAGAATGGGACAGGAAGTAACCCAGAAAGCAGAGCTGCTGGGAAATCCAAATCACTCCCTTTGCAGGAGGCTCATGCTTCAGGGAACCGTCAAGCGC
>NW_009713170.1:1422-2606 GCF_000703405.1 Apaloderma vittatum | reverse complement strand
AGCTCACACGGAAAAGCCTAAATAGGAAAAGTCGAAAGAGCAAAAGCCCAAAGAGCAAAAGCCCCAAGAGCAAAAGTCCAACGAGCAAAAGTCTAAATCGCAAAAGCCTAAACGGCAAAAGACCAAACGGCAAAAGCTCAAATGGCAAAAGCTCAAAAGGCAAAAGCTCAAACAGCAAAAGCTCAAAGGGCAAAAGCTCACAGGGCAAAAGCTCTCAGGCCAAAAGCTCAAAGGGAAAAGCCTAAAGTTAAAAAGCCTAAAGGGAAAAAGCCCAAAGAGCAAAAGCCCAACGAGCAAAAGCCCAAGGAGCAAAAACCCAACGAGCAAAAGCCCAAACGGCAAAAGCTCAAAGGGAAAAGCCTAAAGGGAAAAAGCCTAAACGGAAAAACCGTAAACAGAAAAAGCCCATAGAGCAAAAGCCCAACGAGCAAAAGTCCAACGAGCAAAAGCCCAAACGGCAAAAGCTCAGACGGCAAAAGCTCAGACGGCAAAAGCTCCCAGGTCAAAAGCTCTCAGGCCAAAAGCTCTCAGGCCAAAAGCTCAAAGAGAAACGCCTAAACGGAAAAACCTAAAGGGAAAAAGCCCAACGAGCAAAAGACCGACAAGCAAAAGCCCAACAAGCAAAAGCTCAGACGGCAAAAGCCCAAACGGCAAAAGCTCAAAAGGCAAAAGCTCAAACAGCAAAAGCTCAAAGGGCAAAATCTAACAGGTCAAAAGCTCTCAGGCCAAAAGCTCAAAGGGAAAAGCCTAAAGTTAAAAAGCCTAAAGGGGAAAAGCCCAAAGAGCAAAAGCCCAAACAGCAAAACCCCAAAAGGAAAAAGATCAAAATGAAAAAAGCCTAATGAGTAAAAGCCCAAAGAGCAAAAGCCCAACGAGCAAAAGCCCAATGAGAAAAAGCCCAAAGAGCAAAAGCCCAAAAGGAAAAAGCCTAAAAGCATAAAGCCCAACGAGCAAAAGCCCAAACGGAAAAAAGCTCAGACGGCAAAACCTCCCAGGCTAAAAGCTCTCAGGCCAAAAGCTCAAAGGGAAAAGTCTAAAGGGAAAAACCTAAAAGGAAAAAGCCCAACGAGGAAAAGACCGACAAGCAAAAGCCCAACGAGCAAAAGCTGAGACGGCAACAGCTCAGACGGCAAAAGCTCAGACGGCAAAAGCTCAGACGGCAAAAGCTCAGACGGCAAAAGCTC
>NW_009713170.1:0-290 GCF_000703405.1 Apaloderma vittatum | reverse complement strand
CCCATCGAGCAAAAGCCCAACGAGCAAAAGCCCAATGAGCAAAAGGCCAAACGGCAAAAGCTCAGACGGCAAAAGCTCCCAGGCTAAAAGCTCTCAGGGAAAAAGCTCAAAGAGAAAAGCCTAAAGGCGAAAACCTAAAGGGAAAAAGCTCAAAGAGCAAAAGTTCAACGAGCAAAAGCCCGACGAGCAAAAACCTAACGAGCAAAATCTCAGACGGCAAAATCTCAGACGGCAAAAGCTCAGACGGCAAAAGCTCAGAAGGCAAAAGCTAAAATGGACAAAGCTCAATA
>NW_009713169.1:0-2535 GCF_000703405.1 Apaloderma vittatum | reverse complement strand
CAGCCAGAAGTGATCAAAGTCAGCAGAAAAGAAGATATTTTCTTGGAAACACATGGTATTCTAGTGGGTTCAGTTGAAATGAGTAAGTAAAAAACTAGATTGATCATTATGTAATTAGGTGGTAAGCCTTAGAATTAATTGTTATAATCAGAATATTTTTTGTGTCAGTCTTCCCACAAATGGTAATTTTAAAAGCAAAAGGAGCACCATGCACTGTTGGTGACATCTGGCACCCACCCCTTCTAGGAGGGCTGGTGGGTTCACCTGACTTGGAGAACATCCATTGCTCCCTCTGTAAAATCCAGCAGCACTTGATGAAATATCCCAACACATCACAGGCATTTTATCTCCACAAGTGTATTTTGGGGGTTTTTTTGTTACAAAGTCTTGGAACGATGCACTGCAGGAGGAGATGCACATGCCAGGGAGACAAGAAAGGTGTCACCCAAAGCAATGCCGATTTTATTCTCCCTCTGTAAAGGACAGCTAAAACCACTTCCAGAGTGAGACCATACCTCAGTGTGAACCACCATGAATTTGGTTTAGCTTGGTTCCTGCACCAGAGATATCTTCTGGCCCTTACCTTTCCAGATTAAAATCACTCCCCTGCTTAATCAAACCCCCTCACACTTCCCAAAATCCTGTGCATGCTTAACTCTGCCTCGATTCCTGGCACGTTTTCGGGATCTTGGGCAGACTTTTGCTTAGCTCCAGATTTCAGCCCACGGGAATAAGCTCCGTAGGGCAGCTGCAGCAATCGCTGTTCATCAGCGGCAACATCATCAGACCTTGTAGGATGGCGAGGGGTTGGAGAGGTACGTGAGTGCACCCAAAACGTGTGTGCTCTCGTCCTCCATGTATTTACATCCAGTTGTTAATTAGCAGCCGTAAGAGCTCTGCAAACATTTAAACAGGTTTTAAATAGCCATGAAAACACAATCACAAAGTCAAGCATGCTCGCCTGGTTAATGCATTTAAACTATCCATTTTGGAGCCTGCACAGAGGCACACCACAGCTCCCCCCGAAACCAGAGAATTCTTGCCCCCCTAGCAGCTTTTGAAGGAGGCTCAGTGTGGCAGCAAGCTGGGGCTTGTGGTTACCAGAGCGGTGGCAGTTCTCTGCTCTGGGCACTGCTCAGAGTCAGGCATGTGGCTCTTTTCCCACTCCTTGCCCCCATGTTGCCTCCTCTTTAACCAGGAGTTGGTGATTGCTTGTTTCTGTCCTCCTCAGTAAGGACTTAGAGCTGTTCCTGAGGGTTTCAAAACCCCAAAACCCTGTGAAAAGCATCAGACTGCCTTAGAGCACAAGCAATCTCTTTTTAAATGGGGACGGCTTATAGACACCTCCGCATCCACAGCGTATGTGAGGGAAGACTCAAGATTTCTCCATGAAACCATGCGCATGAAACCTCCTTTAAAAAAGGCAGAGATTCTCCGAGTCGGAGAAATATAGAAATGGGACTGGAGAAGCATACCCAACCCTGTGCACCGGGAGAAAAATTCAGAGTTAAGACAGTTTGCTCACGCAATAATCACATGTTTTACCTCAGAAGCGGTAGTGTTACTCACACTCTCCTTTTTAAAAGGCAAAAATGAGGAGTAAAAATGAATGCAAGGAAGCTGCCCTCAAGAAACATTTCCCTTCACAGCCGTGGAGCCAGTATCACACCAACAGTAAAAACTTTTCCAAGAGTCCATAGCCCTGTGCAGGAATAGCTGACCCCAACGCTGCCAGTTTTATCAGCCATCCCTTTTTTGAGACCTCCTGATTGTCAGACTTGCCAGGACCACTTCATGTAAAGTCGCTGAGCATCCCCTAACAGGAAAAACTTGTGCTCATCACCAGCTTTGCATTAAGTTCAGAGAGAAGACCGGGAGAGGGACAAAAGCATCGGATTTAACTACCTCAAGTGAAATAAATTCAAACCTAAATCTCATTGTAAGTCATCGGGATCATTCAGTTCGCTCCCAGCTCTGCAGATGAATCACCCAAAAGCCCACGTAACCTCCAGCACACAAGGGGAAGCGGATCTGGAGAGCTGCTCCTGTGCCATTATCCCCTTGAATCTCTTTGGGATTAAATGAATCTCTCCAGTAATACTTCCGAGAGCCCTGTCTCTGTATTAAGCCCTGTGTTATTTTCTCACACATGTGTTTATTTGTTTAGCCCTCTAAAAACAGAACACAAACTTCTGCCTTGGCTCACCCTCTCTGTCCCCGTTCCTGGGATATGGCCATGATGACAATGCCCTGCAGAAGCCAGCAGCTCTCCTGGGACTCCATCTTCCACCTATGACAGACTGCTGCAGTAAAAGCAAGTGTCTAACAAAGTCTCAAGCTCCAGATTTCCTTGTAAAACCAAGAAATGGCTCTAAGTGGACTCCCCAGCTTTCCTTTATTTATCCCCCCCCCCCCAACCCTGCACTTCTCACCCTACCTCTCCAGCACCTTCTGCTAGTGGCTGTGTGGTACCAGAGGCTGCACAGAGCAGTCAGAGAAGACCAAGGCTTTAGACCTGAGCCAGGAAGGAGGCTC
>NW_009713168.1:44891-66722 GCF_000703405.1 Apaloderma vittatum | reverse complement strand
TATAATATATATATTATATTACATCTATTTCAGCACAGGTTAAAGGAAAAAATGCTTTTAATTCTTCTCTTGAATTATATGCATTACACTTAATTATAAACTAACATTTATTGCCTCGATATGAGGGTGGAAGGATTCCTTTGTAATCTGACCTTATACTGCAGCATGTTAGAGGATCTTCTTCTTTTCCTGCTGCATATCTTGTAGTCAGCTGAATCCCAAGGCACATCTTTAAATTGTCCATGGCATACGCCAGCAGCCTAATAAGCAGCAAAGTTATGCATGATGGTGTCCTATAGTTGGAATAAATTAGTTGCACATGGAAGCCTCACCTATTGACTTAAACATTGGCTTATATAGCTTGTATGTCCTTTTTCTCCATTTGTGCTTTGTGGGAAAGCAGATATGAACCTCAGTGACTTCATTTTAGGGGTCCGGTTACCTCAGTCAGCTGAGCGTAGCGCTAACAACGCTAAGGTCGCGGGTTCGATTCCCATTCGGTCCCCATGTGTTGCCTGATCTAGTTGAGAGGTGGCGTCCCTGGTGGCAGGGAGGCTGGATTAAAATGATCTCTAAGGTCCCTTCCAGCTTAGGCCATGATATGGTATGATATGATATGATATATCATATCATATCATATATCATCTGCCTAAGCTAAAGATGTGCACATGCTTCTGCAGTGCAGATGTCTCTCACTATGGATGATTTTACGGAGCCACTGTGGAAGGAGTCAGAATTTACCCTAACACGTATATCCATGTAACAGTAAGTATGAGGGCACTGCTAGGGTAATATTCACCGTGATACACAAATTTAATAAAGAAGAAAAACGTTCTGATTTCTAATAATAACCTGCACCATTATTCAGCATGGAGAATTCATCCGTTAAAACATTCAGCAGTACCTTGCCTGTTGCTGGCAGCAGCCTGTTACTTTCTGTGCAGGAATTAGACAGCTGTGATTTCTGCTTCATACCTGCTGCCCACCTTCATTGGACCTGCAGCATCAGTTTTATTTGTAATGTATCTACCACGCAACTCAGAAGCATTTTCGTTCTAGCTGTTGTAGGCCTCAGGAAAGCCATCCGACTTAGCCAGCTCTCAATCACTTAAAGCAAGATCTTTGCACTGCTGGCTTTGATTTTCCTGTTATTTAGAAAGAAAAATGGAAAGCACTGACATAAAAAGATTAAACCAAATCAAAGAAAGTGTCATCTTTACTACTTACGAGGAAAAGATCAGGAAAATGATATTCCTACCTAGATTGGGTTTAGACTGATGTAGGAGTGGAGCAGTTCGAGCAAGAGTCAGATTCACTTCCCTAATTTATGAGATTTCAGACCCCAGTGATTCAAATTTCACAAGGACAAATAAGCTCAAGAGGTGCCCAATTTCTCTGCTGAAAATCACATTACACATCTTGTACTGAGGAAAATTCTACCCTGGGGAAAATGTATCACCTTTGATCATGACTGAACCAAACCAGAGAAGTTCTTTCTTTTCAGGACAAAAATCTATACAGTAATTTAATATGTAGCCAAATTCAAACTGACAATTCCCAAGTTTCGCTGCCCTGTCTATTACTACCACCACCCCTCCACCTCCAATGGACTTGTGGTACTTTTATTTAGGGTTCCTACCTACAGTTTGTTTTTGTCCACTCCATTCCATAATTCTATGAAGATTAAATTAAGGCCTGAAACAACCTGCTTTATGGTTGGCAGAAGCCCTTCTTTTTACTTGGGTGGTGAATAGTATGAAAATCATCTCCCCAATTTCAGTGTCGAGCATTTCAGATATTCAGTTGATTTTCTAATTTTGAGCTTAATTCTAGCTTATCATTCAGGTTGGAGGGCACACTTTCACAGTCAGAGAAATTTCCAGCTGAAAACGTGAAGCTCTCCTAGCAAAAATCTCACAAAAGAAATTATTGGTTAAAACCCTCAGCTCTCTGACTCAAAATCCAGAGATTTTAGAAGAAGAGATATTGCTGTGTGATTTAAGAATTCAAGGACTCTTTCACCATTAAGGTGTAAATAACCATTTCTGTCTAGACTCCTAGTTTCAGAATATTTTTTAAAAAAATAATAGATAAATAAACAAACTTGAAAAATCTTCAAAATATTTTTCTTGAAACTTACGTACTTCAGGAATGCAGCAAGTCAAGGAGAGGGTAAATATCCTCGAGACAGAACCCAGTACACTGGAACTCAATTAGATTTTGACCTTCTTCAGGCATAAAGGATTGGTAGACAGACATTGTTTGCTACTTGCCTGAATTAAATTGGGTCTCTTGAGATGCATATGAAGCAATTTAACAAAAGAAAAACAATGTTAACTGAATTTACTCAGCCATCAGCTTGAAGTAAACCTTTATTTACTGTATTCATCTATCAAACTAATATAATCTTTCACATTTTAATCAGAAAAAAATGACATTTAATTAGTGTTACACAGCCAAACCTTGAAAAAGCTTCCCTATATAAGCATTCACCTAAGTTACCATTTTTCAATCTCACCACAGTTGAGACTTGTACGCTTTTATGCTTCCTTTGGTCTAAGCAAGCTGCAGAACTGTTTCATTAATTCAACTTTCTAGCACACTTCCTAAGCAGGAATAGGCAGTCTTGTCACAATTTCCTACAAATGGGACCTTCTGACTCAGCTGCCTTATACCTCGAGAACTGGTAACATCTTTCCCAAAACCATCCTCTACCATAGTCTAAATTTCTTTTTTCTAAGGACTTGTGATGGTTGAGCGAGCTGTATTAGCTTATAAAAACAAACCAAAAACAACAAAAAAAGCCAATCAACAGTGTCAGTAAATTTCAGATCTAGACATACCAAGAGAAAAAAAAACAAACAGAACAACCCTGTGGATATGTTCTTGCCATATGTTCCTTCTTTCTCTTTTCATCTGTGCAAGAGCTCCAGAAATGTTCTCCTGTTAAGTGGTTTCAGATTATGAGTGAAGGATATTTGGCTGTGCCTTGTACAGTTTCATTCCCACTAAGATCCCGAAATGAAGCAGAACACTTCTATGATATCATAACCCTGTTACGGTCCAAATTTCCTCTGTCTGCCTTCTTTTTCTTTCACCTCCGCAATTTCTTTCACACCGCACTTTGTAAGATTGGACTTTTTTTTTGTTCTGATTGAGGACCTTGGAAACTTTTCACTCCCAGCCTCATGCAGCAAATAAATAGCTGGTTTCACCTCAGACATGGCCATCCCATTGTGCCATAGATTTCTACCAGGGTGGTGACTGTAGGAGTTTAATGATTCTGGTGCTTTTGGATGGCAGAGTTCTGATGTTATGCAGCAGACTGTGTATACTAAGTCATTCTCATGATAAAGCAGTTTCATAAGCTCACTCACTCTGGTCCACATGTACACGCAGAACAAATCTGTAAGTTTTCACCTTTTTTGTTGTTTTGTTTTTCCAGGATTTAATTTCACCTGTACAGAAATAAGTAACCTGAAATTTGACTTTAAAAAAACACAGTGGGCCAAAACCACAAATATATTTTTTTTTTTAATATTTCATTGTCAAATAGCAGGGAATTAGAGCAGCAACACTGCAAAATTGTCCCTTTAAGAATCAAATTCTTCCATCACAAACTGCACTTCCCCGTCCCCTGCCCGCCTCAGAATTATATTGCAGCAATTCACTTCTAAGTCACTGGTTCTACAGTTTCAAATATGAGACAACATAGTCCAATAAAAGTGACACCAGCTACTTTTCACAGGAGCCCTAAGGACTTGTTTTGGAATAGGCAGCAGTTACTACAAAATTTTTTTTTTTTTCCTCCCATCACAAATCACAAGATTTATTCATTAAATGTTCGCTTACTTTATACATGTATAGGCTGAAGGCTGTGACATGGCCTTGTTGGGAATATCTGACATCATAATATGCATTTATTGAAAAGCTAATTGATCAATGTGTGATTTCTTAACTTATTTTCCTTTAAAATACCCACTAAACAGCATTTTGATATTCTTTTTGGAATACAAAAAAAGAAACAAAGAGATAAGGAAAGGGAAATCAGTAATTAAAAAGGTGCTTGAGAATTCCTCCAGCAAAAACCTGCAGGCATAAAGGAAAACTCACTGTTGCATATGATTTAGGAGATCTTGTTAAATTTACTTAAGATAACTGGGAGGCAGACTAGCACACTAATAACCTCTTTACCATAAAACCTTATGGAATATAGCATAACCTTTACACAATAAAAAGACTAATTTAGCTTGTCACAACACAAAACTGAATTAATGTGGAAATCCAAAGGCTTTCAGTTTATGCAATTAAATACAAATATTGGGTGATAGCCCAGCTATTGCTACCATTCAACAGGTTTTTCTTGCCTTGTCATATAAAAATTAGATACTAAGTGCACATGCAAGAGACTACTGTAGTCAAAAGAACATAGAGCTATCACAAAAAAAATCTGCTACACTCTGTGACATTCCAGATCATCCTTTCTAGTTAATTCGAAAGCTTAAAATTTTGGCAGATTTTGGGTCTGCATGTAAGCAGTTTCTAGTTCTACAGAGATCTGGTAGCAGACCTTCTGGCCTACAAATGCAAATTCAGCTCAGCTTCTGCTATTTGCTTCTCATACGCAAATTTTTAACAGCAGGTCAAATGTGCCCAAACATACACAAACATACACACACAGATATATGCTGCTGAAGTCGTATCCTATTCTGAGCCTAGACTGGCAGGTGACGACGATGAACAACGGGAGATTCTTGTGAGGAATTCGAGACTCCTTGCTGTTGTGTAGCAAAATTAATGAATACCTGTAAGATACGAAAAAAGTAGGACTCTCAAAATAACTGTACTTGAACTGAATTCAAAATGTTGTAGTCATAGTTGACGATATTTTTCAGTTGCTCTCCTAAACTTTTGTGACACAAAAATTAATAGTTTACATAGAACCCCTCGAGAGATATTTCCCTCTAGAGGGAAATAATCCCTCTTCAACGTCTGCAGCTGACACAGTGGTTAATAAATTATAAAAATAATAGTTGAATGATTTACTAATGGATGTACGAAAATTACTACTGCACAAGTTAATGTTTTAATTGTTTTAATTTGCTTCGAAATAGCACAATTAAGGAACTTGAGCCTGCTGTTACTATCAATAACCAACAAACATAAGGGTCCAGATATGCCAAGGCAAATGTACACATCTGAATATTGCACAGTGATGACTCAACACCTAGTGTGGCTTCTTGGTTGTTTTTTTTTTTTTTCTTTTAAAAAGATCTTACTACAGAAAGGCTCATTTGCTTTTAATCACAAAACTATTTGACATCAGGAAGTGCAGAGGGAGACATGGCTATTCTTGATTCAAACGAGTATATTCATATGCAATCAAACTTAGGATGCATTATTAGGGTGTTTGTATTCAGGAAAACTATTTTCTCTTTGGAACTGACAGTCAGGGAAAAGAAACAATGGTAGGTGACTGAGGTAATGAATGACCATAAATAATGGAGAGGAAGTAAGCTTGAGTGAACACTGCCTGAACAATCAACAGGCTGAAATTATTTTGCATTCAGCCATTCAGTGAATAGATCATTTACAAGCAGTTAACAGATCAGTACAGATCAGAATATTTCGTTAACGATTTGCACATGGGGAAAAAGGAATAAGTTCACACTACCATTGAAAATTAACATTCTGACTAGATGGGACTCTCTCTGTAGAATAAGTAACAAAAAAGTTGCATATCAAGATGCTGTAACACATCACAACGACCCCAAAAATCTCATCCTTGCCATCAGTGTGTTCTTGTTGCCCAAATAAGATTTCACACAACGTTTAGTAGGGTGATATCTTTTGTCTGCTTGTGCATTGCCTCCGTTCTCTAAAGAGCAGCATGATACTCACTGCCAAAAAAAACCCTCAAAGCAAAATGTCCTGTGAGCCTGAGGTTTACTGTGATTTACGGAGACTTTTCAAGTACATTGGCAAGATCTCAACTTTTGAACTGTGGAAGTGGCAATCTGCAGTCCCACCTTCTCATCCCGCACACGTCTAGATGCATCTAAGCACCAATTATGCTTGTGCACAGTACAAATATGTGGTTTACTGTAAAGATTTTACTGTGCTCACCTCTAGTATAAAAGCAGTAAGATTCATGAAATTACAGTGCAGACCTGAGATGGCCTGGAAGTGATTTATCACACACATTTGGGTAATCCAGCAATTTAATAGTAATCTACTACAACAATAATTACAGTATATAGGATATTTAGACTAAACAAGGTGGGGAGGTAAAAAAGGGGAAAAAAGAAAGAAAAGTTAGAAAAAAATACCTGCTCTAATGTGGTTTGGCTAATGGAGTAGTGTTTGATTTGGAGAAAAGTTTTGTGATTCTCTAGGACTCTGAAGAGCTTTGCTAAGCATCCTTGACTTCGTGGTACGTGATACTCAAGCAGGTTAAGATGCTGTCCCTTAAAACAAGCAAAAATGATAGAAACAGATGGAAGTCAAAGCACATTATGATGAAGGTACACTTCCTTATAACCAGTCTAGCTTCAATAGGATCCCATTGCAGATCAACATAGAAAATACAAGCTTTTAATTAAGAATTTATTTTTGTCTACATTGGTAGCACAAAGAAACTTCAAACTCTGAGCAGACTTTTTGTGCTTTGTATCCAAAAATGAATCTCAGTAAAGGCGGAGCTCAGCAGAAAGCAATTAAAGCAAATACACTCACTGACCAACCTGCACTCCTACTTCAGGTGAACACAAAGGCAAGTTCAACATCATCAACAATAAAAGCAAAAGAAAATTTTCACTCAGAGGAAAGGCCTGTTCATTTATATTACCTAAATGACTGTTTGGTGTTCATTTAATCAATACCACAAGTCAGATTTTTAAGACTTGCTTAAAAAAAAAATAAAAAGGATGATCATGCATACTTTCCTCAGAAAGATCAATAAATCTAAACATGTATATATTGTTCTTACCAGTCCACACTTAATCCTGCTATAGAACAAATACTATGATGAGGTGTTTTAACTGTACCTTAAACTGTGTTCCAGGAAAATGCAGTTGTAGACAGTCCAAAATCATTCTTTGACAGCTTGTTTCTTTACTAAGCCAAACCTTGACAGAATAGCCAGCCCCAAACCTGAGAATGATACAGAGGAACATAAATCCATTTATCTACACTGTAAAGACAGGAAGAACATTTGCTTCAATTGATTTCCCTAAGATTATGTCAAATAATATCATGTATGCCTACTGTATTATCACTGTGATTTTACTATTTTGCGATTGAACAATAGAATTTCAGCGACAAAAATGTTAAATTAATGGTAACAAACAGAAACAAAAGAAGTGCATTATGCCTATGTTTTAATTACTACAGGATGTTTCACTACCCCATGTACCTGTACTGAGGTTAATTATACTATGCTTTCATTGCTTTGAATGGTTTGAAAAAAATTATGAAAGATTACCAATCACAAATACAGAAGAAAAAAACCCATCCTTTAACTTTTCTGCTGAGAAAAATGGGCATGTAGCACTATTTTTCAATTCTTTTAACAAAGCTACACTTTTATATACATATTTCAGCAGTGTGAATACAACTGTTTTACAGATACACAAAGGCAAGTATAGGGGTATTTAGGGAGCTGGCAAAGTTAATGAATTTTCTTTAGCTCTGTGGCCACACAATCTGTCTCAGAGCAATTTAGAAAATTAACTTCTCTTTCTCAATATAGATGTGATAAATGTTAAGTACAGGCAATCTAATCAACACACCACTTTTTAGTAGATTTACTCACTGCTAATATTTAGTTGGGGAAGTTTCAATAAACCCATAAACACTTTTATTCACATTGCTTAAGCAACAGAAGTTATGCTGCATGAGTCCCCAGAGCAAGGTGCAAGGGCAGAGCTCAGCAGAGAGCTTGGGTGGCACGGGGCAGCTGCTGCCTCCCTCCCTTCCCAGCCCTCCCTTGCAGCTACGTGTCCTCCCTTCGGGATCACCTTCCTGGTTAACTGCTGGGAGAAAAGAAGAGCAGCAGGAGCCAAGTCAGAAGAGTTTTCCTCTGCTGCTGATGTTCTCTGTTGCCTGTGAGCAGTGGAAAGGCAGAGCAGGTAGAGGGACAAGAGCTCAGACTGCATTACCCACATCCCACCAGAGACCTGCTCCTTCCTCCATCTTCCTCCATCCGCCACTCCCATGACCTTCACTCCAGCATTACTTCCTTTTTGTCACTCTCCAGCTCCATGATTTCTAATGCTAAATCCTTTACTCCAGTTCTAGTGACTATCCTCTTCATTACTGCCCCATGCCAACACTCTCCTCTCCCATGTGTACGGTTTGGGATTCAGGGTAGCAGCTGGGTTAATTAGATTTGACAGGTGTGAAGCACATTTTCATGTGATCATAGCACACTCTTTGATGCTGCCCTTTTCCAATATACAGAAATAATGTCTACAGAATACTAATCAAAATGTAATAAAAATAAAGGACTATTCTGAAACACAGGTCCAGTTTAACTGCTGAGTGACTCCCACATGTAGCACCATGTTCCCCTGTAATACATGTTTAGCAATGTAAGGGCTTTAACTTTTACATTTTGTGCTGGATCAGAACCTCTCTTGGCAAAAAGCAAAAAAATCTTCATTGATTTCAGAGAAGGGTAAGTTTCCACAAACAAAAATTCTGGACTGCAGATTTTATTCTATTAAGAATTTCACATGACTTCAAAATATAATTTCCAAGGATCTTCTCAGACGAGAATCTTATTTCTTTGTGTAGAATGAAACCATAGTTGCTGTGCTTTAGGTATGACAGTGGCAGCTTCTGCATAAAAAAGTTGCACTGTAGCAAAGACCTATTACTAGTATAACGTTACAGGGTTTTTTTGGGGGGGTGTCTTTGGTTGCATTTTTTGTTTATTTTTTATTGCAGTCAAGTGTAACACTGCTTGAAACAGAGTAAGAGGCAACATTCCCCGTGCAGTGCTCTGTTTGTCAGTTCCTGAAGGATGTCATATGAATTAAATCCTATTGGGCCCAAGCTGCAGGGTACCAAATATTCACTGAGCAGTGTGACCTGACAGATGAACAGTGCTGTATAGCAAAGAGATCCATAATAAGGTGGAATCCAAAGCAGTAGCTGGCTGATTTGCTTTGCAATGATTTATCAACACATAATAGATCTCTAATTAAATGTTTTAAATGCATAGCATCATCCTTGGAAAAAAATACACGTGACAATAAAAAAGACATTACAACGGTGGATACAGTTAAAAAGGGCGTTCAATTTAGTTGACAGACAACCTAAGGGAACATTTTACAAGAGATCATGGATTCTGATCAGTTTTCCAACATCTCTACACAGCCACCATTGAATTACAGTTTGAAAAATGTTGGCTTATTCAAATGTTCAACATTGTCTTAAAATGAAATTGCAGTATGCAATGAAATTTCCACAGAAAATGACTTCTGGTTAGCAAAGACAGAGAAATCTATGCAACTTTGGTATAAGACTAAGCTGTGAATGGCATCAACACCAGCACGGTACAAATAAAAAGCTTTCAAAGATTTTTTTTTTTCTTTTGGCTAGTCAAATTATGATGCTTCTATACCTTGATTTTGTAATTCATTTTATTGCAAGAGCTCCCCATATAAAGTAAGCTGATCAGCAATAAACATTTCCCCTTGCTATAATCAGCAAGCTGCTTTCAGTAGCTGAGGCAATGGAAATTGAGTTGACCATTTTTTTCAGTGTTTTCCTCTCCGACTCAGACAATATAATTAATTCAGGAACCCAAAGTGGAATTACAGAGAAAAGCACAATCTAGTTTGATTAGCACTGTTAAGATCAAACCTTTAGCACCTGATAGTTCAAGATCTAAGGAGGGAAACATTATCATTAAAATGGCACAAGCTGAGCCAGAACACCTGTTCAGTAGCCATCTGCTGCAAAAGAATCACCATCTCTTCAAAGCTATTCGACAAAGATATTTTCCAATGCTAATTTCTGCCACAGTGCTTTAAAAACACTTGCATTTTTATTTGTGTATACACATACATATGAAAACACATATTCTGACAAAAAATATTTTTCCTCTCTATCCTTCCTCTTCTCCACAGTCAAACTAGTTGTTCACACTTGACTTTCACCTCATTAGTGGTTCTAGGAGTATTACTTATTGAGCACTTTACCTACTAAAATGCCACCTGAGACTGAAACTAAAACTTAAAATCTGAGACCGACTGTGAACTAATTAACTTGAGTATTAACAACTGCATCAGCTGCAGAAGCATGGGCTTAGGAAAGATTAATGTATCCAAGAACTTCACACCTTTAATTACATAGGTCCTCAACTTGCTGAGCAATTCAGATAACAACAAAAAAAGAGGAACATAAAATGGCAACAACAAATAGAACAATTGCTGTATCAGGAATTATTAAATAGGCTAAAATTTTTCAGCACTGAAGAAGTATGACAAGGTGGTAGGAAGGTGTTATTACAGAGCCCAGAATCATAACTGGCCTGAGGAATATTACCAAGGAAAGATTCTTCACTCTTATGTTTCTCATGCAAGAACAGGGGGCATCAAATTAAATTATGGGGAAGGCAATGCAAAAATCAGAAATGCAAAAATCAAAAATTTTCCTTACAGCACACAGGGAACTCTTTGACACAGGGTCTGCTGGATGTCAGAACTTGACACGAATTGAGTCAGAGATAAGCAAAATTCATGGAGGAGGAGATGTATTGACCACCTCTAAGCAACAAATTGCTGAAGGACAGTTGAGTAAGACGGAAAAACAACTACATGTGCTTACCCTGCACTTTTCCCTCCTAGCTGCTGTCAGAGAGAGGACACTAGATGGGTCTTTGATCTGACCTCATGGTTGCTTCGGTATAAATATCCCAAAGAGGAAGCCAGCCTGAGCTATTCACCTGCAAGGTTCCTCAGTTCTCAGAAGGGTTTTGCAGCCCATGATACAGTCCCACAGGCACGCTGCCAGCAGTGCAAAGATAGATAATGTAAAAGTACTTCAGATACATGTGTACACAAGCTGTATTCACACACTGGGATAAAGCATAGCCAGATCTCTAGTGAGCAAGTCCCCTGGCTGCTTCCCTGGTGCTCTTTCTAGCCTTGCAATGGGAATGGAAATGAATTTAGTTACACAAAGACTGAAAATTCTTATAAAAACCAAAGAAGGAGTTGCCACTTGCAGTAGATCAAGTAATACTAACTTCTCAATGTTCCATTCTCCACATTCCTCAGAGGTTCTGGTTCAGAAATTTGAACAGGGACAAGAGAAGTTACTGAAACATGATGCCTTCTGGCCTCACAGCTGAGCCTGCGCTTGGCTGTTCACAAGGGGTCCCCCTAAAGGAACTAACGAAGTGTTTTTTGAAGCCTGACCTTTGAAATCCTGTTTTCGTGAAGAGTGAAAAAGAACATCAGTTATCAACAGATTTCTATTTGCTTAAAAAGCAACCAAATAAACCAGAAAGCACCTCTATTTTCATTTTAAAACCTTTAGGAGTTTGCTTGGCTGCAAATGAAAAAACCCAGACTGTTATAGCAGAGTCCAGAGTGTCCAGTTCATTGAATCACACTCTTCTCAAATCCCATTTACCATCTCTCCTTCAATCAAAATTGTTGAATGTAACCTCAGGAAATCAAGAACGTGGTCCTATTTCCTAAACCTTGATGAATGAGAAAAGCATCTAATCATCCACATGCTTTTTCCCCACTAACCAAAGATTACATTTCCTGAAGAAGGCTGTGCTATATATACACGTCAAAAAATTACAGCTCCCAGAAAGTCTACCGGTGAAAATATAATGTGCATGCTTTATGTATGCACTAGTCTCATTGATCAAAAGATTTCTTCAAAATGTCATTATTGGATAACAAAATAAAAAAAACAATGCAGAGAACATTGGCACTTAATGTCTGCAAGGAACTGCATCTTTTAGAATATATGCCATAAATCAAAGAGAGGGGAATAATTTTACAATTTGCTGTTTTCTCCTCTGCTTTGGTTTACATTCATTTGCAGACAGCTGTGGTTCTACTTTCCCTAAGTAAATAGGTCTCCTCTGGACAAGCTAACTCAGTTATTCCAGCATGGTTGCTGAAGCACGGGGTACAGATATGCAGGTCATTTCCCTTATAGCCCTAGACATTACAGTTTACAGAGAACAAAACTTGAACATTGAAAACAAAACATCTTGAAAAGCATTGAAAAGAAAAGAAAACAATACATAAAAAACACATCACAGTTTAAGATAATTTTAAATATCACAGTAAATTTAATTATTTCATCTATTAAGTGGCAGGTAAAGACAATATCTAGGAATTAAAAAGGTTATTAAATTTTAAATAGCTGCTTTGTTTTTTAAAAAGTGTTAAAATCAAAGGCAAAATTGCTATCACTTTCAAAACATGCATTCCCCCAGCAATTATTCAGAACTCAGTGTTGTTGAAGATAAGCTTGATTAGATGCAAATAAAGAGACAAAACAAATAGATTATAAAATCTGTCTTCCATATACTAGTCGTAGATTTTGTTTCATCATTTTTAATTGATTATGATTACTTCAGGGTAACAATGGAAACATTAAAACAGTTATTAAAACGAGTAACACTTGTTCAAGTATATTGTACATGCACTATTTGTTCACACATACTCCAGGCTTTTATATCAAGCCATCTAAAGTCAATTTATGTCTTCAACAGTACCACTGCCATCACGGTGAGAGCCTCAAGATATGAGCAGTGCAGGATAAAACTTTGCCTTGCTCTCTGAATGTAGGCACCTAAGTGCTTAAGCATGATTTTCAAATACGTGGTAAAACCCTCAGAAGATCTTGTTAATTGCTTATACACATACACACACAAAATTTGTCTGTATATGAGCTTGTATGTCTGCACATACAGGCAAGTATCAGAGATCTCTTACTATTGTATTATGTATGTATAACATTCCCAGAGAAACAGGAGAAAGAGCACTGCAATTCTATGCAAGGCTGATGGCACAGCCTACGAAGAACCAAAATTGTTTCCTCAAAGTACCTTCTGAGCCCCAACAGTTGAAAAAGCAGGAGGAAGTAACATTATCATGGTGTTGCCTTCACCCTTTCCTGCCATACTGTTTTTCTAACTGATTTTTTAAAAAACCAATAATAATCAGGACATTGCACACTAAAATGTCTGTTAAAAGATCTTTATCAACACTTCGAGGTCAAATTCTAAAAGAGTGCTAGAATGGAGACCAGCTGTGAAATTAAAATTTAAACCACTGGTATTTTTTTATTATGTAATAAGTTTTAATTACATCATCGCAAGCATGTCTTCGTGAAATCCCAACCTTGAATGGCTGACAAGATATATTGGACACAGCTGCTCAGACAAGTGGCTTTATTTACTGCAGTGCCTAGAAAATGTTGCAAATGAGAGCAGACTGACAAGAAAAGGAAAGTGTTTCACGGTTCTCCCATGGACAGCCTTGGAGAACTGTGCCCTACCCTTCTGCTCCACTACACCTGTAACTCACTTAGACCACATTTTCACTAGTGCTTCCCTATCTCACTAGAGCCCACCTTGAGATCTAGGGTCCAGTTTGCAGAGGGAATTCATAATACTTCCAGAAACACCCACAGCTACAGTCAAAGTTAACAGGCATTGTCCTTTGAACGCAGTGTTAAACATATGCAGAACATTTAACCAAAAACTCTTCAGATTGACTACCCAAAACTTTTAACTTTAGCATCATGTTTCAGTTACTTCTCTCTAATATGGGAATTATTTCAAATCCATTTTCCCAGAAGTACCATGGAAAAGATAGACTTTGATATTTATGAAGCCCTGCTCCAATAAGTGTTGATAATACCGTGTTTAGAGACAGGTTTGAAAAATGTCTGGTAAAATGAGTACACAGACCACACACGACAGAAAGAGAAATGAAATATGAAATCTTAATTAGCTGCTGCTCATTGAATGAACAGGTACACAGCCACAATGCAGTTTCCTGTGGAAAAATATAGTATAAACCACAAAAAATGCATTGTAATGCACATGCACAGTAGGGCTGAATTAATGCCGCACAAAGTTTTATGAGAGTGCAAAGATATTGCTCAGTTCTGAACTCTCAATCTGTATGCTTTTAAAGTTGTAAGAACTCTTTTCTTCAAGCTTTCTTCTGGGAAGATAAACTAAAAGCTATATTACATGAATACACATCCACTACCTTAATACATTTTTCATGCACAAAAGGAATTTGTATTCTAGTCGACAGGAATAAAAATTCTATTCGCTTCTATATTTTATGACATGTAAGAAATTTACTGCTAGTATATCTCTTAGTACGATAATACTGTTTTCACTGAAGGCTGAAATATTGATGACATCTTTAAACTTAATCCTTTCTTTTCCCTTTAAGAAATCTACATGTGTGAATTTGAGAAAAGCAATAAAATATTCTCAATACACTTTTGGAAAAAAGAGTAAAGTGTAAATAGCTTGTCAACACACTTTCCATTCTAACTGTGCTATAACAAATGGATTAATTGTTGGGTAATTTAATCAGATGGCCTGCTGATAAAATTTGAGCAAAGACTTGATGTGTGTCCAGCACTTAAAAAATTGTATGAGCTTTTCAGCTCTGAGTCCAGATGGCCATAGAATGAAGGATCCAAAATGCTGTTCCCAGAGGATTGGCCAGCTGTATCTAACATGGAAATGCTTCTGTGATTTTTAAAAAAAACATTAAGTATAATGGAGAATACTGGAAAGAGCATTTAAATGTAATCCATTCACAATTTAGAGTAATTGACTCAGTTGGCAGGAGTCTTCTGAAATTAGGTTTTAACAGGCACAACTGCTAACATATCTATCTCATACAAACTTCATCTAGAACTAAGATGCTAACTTTTTGGAAACTGGCCTTCAGCTCAGTCATTCTAGCTTACACCTTTCCTGGCATTATTCAGAAATTTGCTACCTGCAACAAAAGGCTTTTCTAAAGAAGTCCAACACCTAGTAGTCTATTGAGAAACCTTTAAAGGTGCTTTAAATCTGTTTAAACATAGATAAATTCAGGGCTCAACAGCTGGGAGCAGAAACTCAAACATCTACATCGGTAGTGATAACACAGTTTTGGATGAGCATTTTCTAACAGGCTTACATAAGAGCTGGAAAAATTAATCAGGTCTCACAGATGAATCAAACGTCACTTTTTATATCCCTGCGAAGATTTTATGTTTCATATTAGCATCTTCCTGAAGCTCATCCGTACCCCTCATAGCAGAATTTTGTACCGCCATCTGACTAAGCTGTATTCAGTCCAAAATTATGGTCTTTCACATCTGCCAGGGGCTGAACGTGTAGCGAGAGACAAAGCTGAATCCTTGCAACTTCCCACCACAAAGAAGAAAATTTAACAGGGCACTAAGAAAGACCCATTAAGCCTTCATTCTAAATCCATCAAAAAGGTTATCACAATCTAGACTTTACAGGCTGGAATGGTACTAAAGGAAAAGCAAATAAAGCAATTCTGAGGATTTCCATCAAGACAGACAGAATCACCAGGAAGGGAAGAAAAAACTTGTTATTTTAGTGGACATACCTACATTTAAAAGAGGGAAAAATTTCTTGATGTGGGCTAATATAATTGCATGTAATATCAAAATGTGCTCCTGCTGTTACTTCTTAAAACACAGGACTCATTCTATCATAAATAAAATCTGTATGAAAGTTTTGTTTGGTTTAAGTGTTCACACAGTGTTTAGACTTCTTTCCTTCTTCCAATCTTCAAAGCTAGATCAGGCCACTTATATTTGATTATAAAATATTTGCTGTTTGATTTGTGGAAACAAATAGAAGACAGACTAAAGGATATCAAGAGCTGCTCAGAAATAAGAGCATTTTTTAAGTGCTGTAAGATATAACAGAAAACCCACAATAGTCAGCAACTATGGTCCCCACTAATTTACTTTAGTACCATTCTTGCCTGTTAATACAAATATGTATATTACTAGCATAATTCACTCACATAGTACACAAAAATACCATCAAAAAACAATTTTTACATCATGAGTAATTTAGATTAAATCAGAGGCAGCAAAATCAGTTTTGCTTCTGCTTTCTTTCACTTACATTGCTTCATGGAACAGTTTTGTTAAAAAAAATATAACGTGATGGGGTTTTCACTCTAAGAGGATGCCAAGGATTAAGACACTAGACAGTGCAAATTGCAGTAAAACACTGAAAAATAGAACTGGCTACTGACCATATTGGAGGAGGTGACAGTCAAGGAAAGGGTTCTTCTGCTAGTAGGTGTCTCTTAATACTAGATGCAGGAGTTTTTGCAGTCTGTCTCTTTAGAAGGAATAATGTTTTGCTCTGCATGGCAGTGAGAGTGATAGGGCTATAAAATAATAGGGATGGAAAGAAATCAGGAAGGAAGGAGTAACTCAATTATCTTTCAAGTCCTGGAATTTTTTCAGGATGTCCACCGGTGAAGTGGAAAGTGAGAAAATGAAAAGATAATAATAATTTAAGGCTTAATTATTCCAACAGTTTTCTTTGGAGTAATAAGTAAAAGAATCCTGCTTATCCCTTCCTCATTTCATGTAGATGCAGAAGTCCTGCATAATGTACGTAGTAGTATATGTGAAAAGTGCCTTCAGACAAGTTCAGACCATGAATTACACAGAGGTACTGTGTTTCTCATCTCCTAACAATTACTTTATTTCTTAGGTGTGTGATAGCCTGAGGTTTATGATGGAGCATTGTGCTGGCAAATATTGGAGGGAGGTCTGGAAGCTAGAGTAAGCACAAAATAATAGCAGTACAGGAACAGTTGTTGGCTTCTCCTCAGAGTTTTCCAAATAAAGTGTGAAAAAGTTTTTTCTGTATAATTAATTAATTTATTTATTTATATAAAAAACAAGCTTTAACAGTTGTGTGTATATGAGGTCTTAAGATTGTGCTCTCTACTGTGGCTTTATTTGCAGAAGCCAAGAAAATTAATTAGGCAGAGCAAATTCAGACAACTGCATGATCTTAATTAAATCCTTTGATAAAGTTAATGACTATGTTTTCCTAATAAAAAGTGCTAAAGTTTTAGAAAAAATTCAGTAGGTTCCAGAAAATAGGCCTGGAAGGTTTGGAGACTAAATCAATAAGCTAGAAGTTAAAGGGATTTTATTCTTACCTTACATTAAAAATCTTAGTGCAGCTTCAACTACATAGCTTCTATAGACAGTCTCTTCAATACTGGCATCCAGTGCACATATTATCTCACATGACTTATGTTAAAGAATTGTCATGGCAGTACAAGGAATACAAACCAGCTGATAGTATGAAATATTCTTAACATGCAGAAGGTGTGATATTTTAAAAGTTACAATGATTTTAAACAAGTAATTGCTACAAATATAACTGCCAAACATTCTTATCATGACCTTGCTTGGGAGAATTTAAGAGGTGCTCACAAAGCACTGATTCTTGAATGGCTGATCTGTGAATATCTTGATGGCTTCGGAATTATTCTGAAGATACTTCCAGCATCTCATATAGTTTACTCTTCTGCACTGATTTGTTTACTGTCATCTGAAAGATATCCTATTTTTATGAATATGGTGCATACTTATGAGTCTGCTTATGATGTCTTGCTTCCTAAGAAGGGGGATGAAAAGATGCTGCTAAAGGAAATATCAGAAGGAGCAAAACAATGACAAAGTCACTGAGGCGATAAAGGGGAAGCTAGACTTCGTAGAATGTCTGATTTTACCCTCTCAAGGTCAAGCTGAGAAGACAGACACATGCACTCACGCTAGAGGATCTGAAACATAAAAAGGGGAAACACACATTTATCACAGCTAACTTTATGCACTCTGCTGAAGTGCCTAAGTAATATCATTTTTCCTTGTTAGGGAACACATACCTTCAAAAAGCACTGTCCAGATCTGTCCTCTAGAGACATCTGTCTTTCTACAGAAGGAGTAAAGGGTACCTATACTAGTGAACTACTATAGCTAGTGGGACAACAGCCACTCTACGCTACAAAATTTGGGAATAAGAGAGAGGATGGCAAAGGGAAGGAGCAAGGTGCAAAAGAAGCAGAAACTGCTGAAGAGCAATTGAGTCCTCATGCCTCTGGAAATTGAAGCAACTACTCTCCAAAAGGCACACAAACATGAAAAGCAGGGTATGGTCACACACAACAATCAGACATGTAGATACAGACCTCAATCTTTTTCACCATCATGTTTGTAAGGTGTCTAGCTAAAAGTTTGTCTTGATGAAAAGAAAAACAAAACAACTTGTAAGGAGAGAGCTTATTACAGTAAATGTGAACCAGGCCTGTCATGCTAATGTAGCTGCAAAACAAAGGTCTACAGTTCTACCCAAAGGAAAGGACAGAAAACCAAAAAATCCCTCAAGTGACAGGAAGTGATCTGAGACATGGGTAATTTCTGTCCTATAGCCATGGCAGACAGAAATTCCAAAACATTTCTGTAGAGTTTGTTTATCTTGTCATGTGTATCTGTACTTGAGTGCTGAAAGCTGAACTAGTACAAGGCAGCGGAGCTTTGCTGCTTGCAAACGAGCTGTATCATTTTACACAGCTGACTGTCTGGGTGTAAGAAAAATTCTACTCATTGCTGAATGTAAATGTTCTAGCTATAAGTTGCAGTAACTTTCCACTCAGCTTCTGATCCTGTTTCCTTTATCATTGTTTGAGCCCATCCTTGTTAACAGATATTAAAGGAACTCAGGAGCAGAGTTCAGGCAGAATAGAGGCTCATGCACACCAGGAAAAGAACACAGAAAACATCACATAAATATCTGCAATTGGCAGCAAATTCAGTAAGAAGCAGAGATGGTTCAAAATACATTATCTTACTGGCTGCTGGCCTGTTAAAAGCGCTTCTTCTTGTTAAGAGAAATTCTTGCAAAGAACCAAAGGTATTTCATCTCAGAATGTTGAATTCCCACAACAGATTTCCCAGGTTGAGTGCAGAAACACTTTATTTTACATAGAGATCTGTCTCTTTCAATTACCAGTGAAGACTGGAAAGCATTCTAGCAATACCATTTGTCAATTTAGCTTGCTAAGATATCCTAATTGGCGATTTTTTTAATTTCGGTAGTTGCAGGAAAAGAAAGATATGTGTTAGCAGTCGTAAGTATTTATGCCTTGGCACTGTTAAAGTATCTAGCCAGCTCTTAGGCTGAACGTAGCTGCAGAAGGTTTGATGTTGACATATAATACCTGTTTTTAATGTGCTGGGGAGAACCAAGACACTTGAAACTTCCATTGACCATAATAGCAAGCCGTGTGCAGAGGGCTTCACATTCTTCCATACTACAAAACAAGGTGGAGAAAGAAAAAAATATTTAAAGAATAAAAGTGAAAACAGACAATATTATTTATACGTAACTTTAAAGTGGATGGAATCTGGAGACCTACACAAATGGGTACATAAAACCTTTGACTTTAAAGGCAACAGACCAAACTGTAACCCTAGCCAGTACATACCAAAAGTTATTACCATATGACAGCCAGAAGAAAGCCCTAAAACGGAATTTATCTTTTTATTCCAGAACTAATTAGGCCATTCTTGAAAAAATACAAATATTTTATTACTACAGGCAAATACTGGATATGCGGTCTCAGAAATGCCACTGAGTGTGAGAGCCATGAACTCTGTTATTCCCTGTAATACCTGTTTGTGGTCGTTCTGAGCTAAAGGATAGCGGGAGAAGAATAAAGTAAGCTTGCTCTTGCATAGTACATACCCTTAAAAAATGTAGTTATCCTTAGTCTGTTTGCAGGATAGCGGAAGACACAAAACATTACATTCTGTATAGAATTTAAGACATGGAAATACAGTTGAACCAAGAAGCAGAAGCCTGTTAGATTGGGCTGCTTCAGGTGATAAATAATAACTTTTGATAAATAATTACTTTTACTTGTAAAGCTGAGGGCACATGGGCTGTCATTCTAGATAATATGAAGAATTGCGTGAGCAGTTCTTCCAAGGCATCACTTCAGAATAGGACATCAAGTCAGGGCATAGCCATCATCTCAAAGAGGAGTCTAAGTTTTCTCATGTTCCTGCAATTCACTGCATGCGCTCCCCAACCCCTCTGAGGTAGCTAAACACGAGTTGTGTGCCAGTCCAAATTAAAGTGCTTTTACTGAACAAACACAGCAGTTAAATATCCTTCTAGGAACAATTTCCTTAATATAGCACAAGGACATGGTGAGAACTGCCAGACCACTCTATTTGAGAGAGGTGGGGAAAGGGCTTGCTAACACATCTTCCCACAAATCAGGAAGTTACCTGAGTGTGCTTGGGATGCGGTAACTCCTAATGCTTCCCTTGGCATAACACGCCCCAGCAGTGGCAAAACAACATATATTTAGGCCTGTATGGACAGTTAATAAAATCTCATATCTCCCTGCCTCAAAACAAAACTCTTGTCTCTGAAAATTAACTTAACTAGATCTCAAAAACTTATTTTTACATATGAAACCATCTGCATACCTTATGGACTTACTTGCTGCTATGCATGAACATTTATTTCATAGGAAAAAATCCTTTACTTATACAAGTAGCCTTTGAAATAATCTCGTATAAATCTCCAACAGCCTTCAGCAAATAGTATAAATAAAATAAAATAATTTCTTCTCTCTCCATTCCAGCACAACAATGTCTTATTAATTAGAAATTGAATGTGTACATTATCACTATATTTATATCTGCTTCAAGTCTTTCATTTCTAGAACTAAATAAGTAATTAATAATCTGATTGATTCGTTTGTTTGTTTACAACGTATTAATAACGAAACCACAGAACTCTCATGTTGAGCTGTTATTTGACAACTAAGGGTTCTTAATCTGGCCTGAAAAGTCAAAGTACACTGTTTCCTGAAAATCACTCGATTCACACTGTATAACTTGCAATACTTGAGCATCAAATACAGGTACACAATTTTCAAGATTCAACTTCCATAAATAGAATATTAGAAACTTCTGAGCACATTTTTCCTTCAATAATGTACACACATGTACAGAGACAACAAATACATTTTGAGAACATCTGAGAAAATGTAACAATATCTAGAAAATATTGAGGGAAGTTTTGTCGCATTCTTGTATTTATTCATTTATGCGTCAAATTTCATTTGGCAAAAATGTTACATTGTTGTTTTAATTAATGACTTCTGTCCTCTCTGAGCATGTTTTCATATTCTCTCCCTCATTTAAATCCATTTTATATATGATTATAAGTACTACACTATATTCCCTATGGCAACACTGAATTTATTCTATCTTACTATAGATGTTACAAAACACTACTGATGTTTCCTCCATTAAACTGATACACCAATGTCCACATCAGAGAATTGACAAATATTTAATGTGGACAGACTCTCTAAGAGGACAGTGTCACTCCTATCATTTCCAGTAATGCATACAGAGAATAGCCAAGACATCTTTCTTTAGGATGCCATGGAATACTTTTTTCATACACTGATGTAAAACAGAATACTTAATAGAACCAGCAGAAGGTTTTCACTCCCTCCTCCATTTGTTAAGTATTTGTAAAGTGGGGAGCTGCAAAAGAAAAACCTGTTGTTCCAAGCAAGAATGAGCACTGCAACTTTGAATAGAAAGAGCATAGAAAAGGAAGAAGCCATTGCATCGTCTTTTCTGTGCCTGCAGCCCCCTTCAGACACATTTTAATTCTTGAAAACAAATACAGAAAATATTTAGGAGTTATGTAAGCTCATTTTTTATGAG
>NW_009713168.1:0-44860 GCF_000703405.1 Apaloderma vittatum | reverse complement strand
AATGAATTGGCATACAATACCAAGACATACCAAATATTCCACGTTTCACACCAGTGTGAGCATGCCCCTGAGAAGTTGTGGAATGTCTGAATCTGGAGACTTTCAAAACCGACCTGGATGTATCCCTGTGTGATCTACTCGAGGTGATCCTGCTCTGGCAGGTGAGTTGGACTAAATTATCTCCAGAGGTCCCTTCCAAACGCTAACATTCTGTGAAATATGTTCTTCTACTCCCAGTTGGCAGCAGGTGAAAAAAGAACAGGAATGTACTAGCTGCTGGGATAAGGGTCTTACCTGTGGGATGTCAACACAGCTGCACAGCCATCCTGAACTTCCTTCAGAATGGTTTTCCAAAGGTAGCGTTTAGAGCAGGGATCCATCCCAGAACTGGGCTCATCCTACAAGAAAAATGAGTGACAGTACAGCAGCACAGGAAAAGCATACCACAGCTCCAGCCCAGCATAAAGGATTAACACTTTATATAATATATAATAGTAAAATAAGTATTATTTATAAATATACAAATATGTTTAATTATATATTTGCATATATTTTTAATAGGAAAGACTTGTAGGAGTTTATTATCCCTTTCTGGGAGGGTTTGGTGCTGTTTCTCTGCTATATGCACATCTGCCATGAGCACAAACAAATGAAGCCCTGTATCTCCAAGCCACGTGCACTCTCCATGCCACAGCCAGATGAGGGTAGTGTGTTTGGCTTCAACATTCTCCAGCAGTTACTCCCAAAGTCCCTTTGAAAGGTACTCTGGCCCACTTGGATGGCTTTCATGGAGAAAGAAGCACAGCCACAGCCTTCCCATCTAATCCTGCTGTCCTCACTAAATCAAAATTTTACTTCCTCGGCTTGTGGAAGCAGAAGGAATGATATCTGATTGTCAAAAGTTGGTCTCTGACACTACAGAATGAGGGAGAAGGAAACTCTTCCAGTTGCTTTTTATATTACTTAAGTTCATGAGGAGTGTCAATACCTATCAGAGTGACATGGCCTTGGCCAATCTATTTGGAGCAAGGAATCCCAGCTGAAACCTGGAAGAACAGCTCTCAAGAAACAGAACTAACGAAACATCCAGTTTGATGGTCATTTTGGTGCTTAGCTACCAGTGGCAAAGGTGAAAAAGAATCCAGTTCAATCTCCTAGCTGTGGATAGCTAATAAAGAAAACAGAAAAAGCAATAACAATAAAGCAAACCGCACTATTACTTAAATTAATAGCTATGGCCCTGGATGCAATCTAGAAGCAGATTCAGTGGTTTACATTGATGTCTTTCCTTTCAGACAAAAAAAAAAAAAACCAACAACTTTTTAATACTGGATATTTCCTTTAAAATCTGCTAGCTTTCTAAAGCCAGCCAAATGTTTTAAAGCATTCGATATGTTTAGATATTTTTCTTTCCTCTTGTCATTATATATGCAATAGTCTGTGCCCCGCAGCAAGAAGTAGGTTGAAATGGATACTTGCAGCAGCATGCTGTCATAAAAAAACATTAAAAACAGTTGGAGCATTTTCTAAGATGAGGAAAAAGCACTGATTTAAGATTATCTCCCTTTTTTACTAACTGAACCAGGGTCAGTTTAAGCATAAAATGTAAATAAAATAATTCAGTTCAGAAGTGAGGCAATGACAGTAAGTTAGAAGGAGCAAAATGTGTCTGATCTGCTGAAACACAAATCCCACGAGAACACCAGTTTCATCAGGTTCCACTTAGCCTGCGATCTGTTACTGGAAGCACTGGTTTCCACTTCCCATCTCTGGGAAGCAGATTCCCTCCCGCTAACAGTTCTGAAAGGTTTATTCCACTATTGAACTGGATTAGCTCTTCTCAGCAAAGACTTAAGAAAGGGATGTTGAGTCTTCTCTGGTGAAACAATAGGCAATGTTAAGAAAGAGAATGTGGTGTCATAATGATGCAGCAACCAAAGCTTTGTAAATCCTTGATCATCAATACAAAAGGCATGGTTTAAACTGGAAAGGCCAGTTTCAAACCTAAATGATCTGTTGGATGCAAGCACTTAAACAACATGTGATAAATAATTCAGATTAATATCATTCAGGAATACTAGTTTGATTGTGCCATTTGTGAATCCAACAAAAATTTGAGAACTAGCCAGATCTATGAAGCATGATGTAAAAAGGAATATGAATACCCTGAAAAAGATGGGTCAACAATTAATAACACCAGCTCCAAATTACTAAAAATGCCAATTACTAAAGTAGCCCATGTTATTGTTAATATATAGTTTTGTCACATTATATATGAAGTAAGAAGTACATAAAACATGAATGGATTTTTATACTAAGTTATTTTTTTTCTTATTCTATACAAGCAAATCTTTAAAAAAATCATATCCATCTGGGTCATAAGATGCTACAATTGCATTTGTGTGGTTAGGGCCTTTCTTTTCTTGTCCTGCTCATCCAACTACGTTGCCCCCACCCCCCCCCACCTCTCCCCAAGAAAGGAAAGAAAATAGGGAAAAAGAAAGAAAAAGAAGGAAGAAAAAAATTCTGTACACTCTCTTTTTTTGCAAGAACTGGAGAATAAAATAAGAAATGTTCACATAGCAGAACAAAGAGGACAGTTGTACATCTGTGTACCAATTACTCCCTGATTGACTAGAAAATGACTTAACTTTCTTTGGAGAAACATATAAG
The DNA here is from genome assembly GCF_000703405.1 of Apaloderma vittatum. Taxonomy (NCBI): domain Eukaryota; kingdom Metazoa; phylum Chordata; class Aves; order Trogoniformes; family Trogonidae; genus Apaloderma; species Apaloderma vittatum. The sequence goes on along the minus strand of NW_009713168.1, from coordinate 42,187 downwards.
ACAAAACAACTCAATGTAACCCATTTGTCATAGACACAGTATTACATTTACTCACCAGTAGAAGTATTTGGGGTTTACCAACTAAAGCCACAGCAGTGGAGAGCTTCCTCTTTGTGCCGGCACTGTATGTTCTCACCAGTTTGTCAGCATGAGCGTTGAGGTGTAACCGGTTAACAAGGTCCTCTGCAACCTGTAGGGAGTAGAAATTTGGAGGCCAGCAAAGATGAGTCAAATTAGTTAGTGTTTGTACTTAGATTGAATGAAGACATTCATGCATATTAAGCAAATACATGTGCTGTTTCCTTACTTACCTCTTTTGCTGTATATTATTACTTTTGAATCCTCAAAACATACAAAAATCTGCTCCTCAACCAACTAGTCCTCCACAAAGGATAAAGGTTTTCTTATACTGAAAATTTCGCTTTGTCATTGCTTGTAACTGTCATTTGCATTCATTTTGTGTCTACGGGTCAATGATCTAAAATATTCCTCGTTTCACCTCATTCTCTGCTATTTACTTGATCAAGCAGTTCAGTGACTGAAAACTCATGAGACAAAATTCTACATCAGCCACAAGACGATGGAAGTGGCAAAAAGGCAAGTCACAGGCTGCGGATTTAGAGTCTCTTAAAGAAAAAAGGTAACTCAGGGTTAAATTAATATACCTTTCTAATAACTGAGAGAGTAGGCTGACCCTAGCTGGTTTGATTTAATTGCTTAAATAACTGTGATCTGAGTAAGCTGGGCAAGAAAATGAGCACAGCTGGTGACAATGTCCATGCTGTCCTCTACAGCATTTCTTCTTTACCTGTCAGAAACAGTCCTAAGGTACAAGGCTCCCTCAAATATTGGTGCTAGAGAATTTTAAAAGTGGCAAAAGCCTTTCTCCACCTATATGAGCTGTCACTGCTGGATCATCCAGGGAGACATACAAAAACACAAGGGACAGCAGCTTGTCTACTCACCACTGCTAGATGCACTCTGCAAACCGGCAGCTGTTGCTTGGCATGCTGCTAGGTGGCTGTAGCACCAAGCAGTGATCAAATGGTTTATAGAGACATTATGTCTTCTACCTGAATGTACCACAGCTGGGAGATTCTTGTAAAACAAGCATCCTTTAGCTATGACCAGAAGGACTATTGCTAAGACCACTTTGAAAAGTTAGTAGAGCTCTTAGACTACGTCAGCAAAATGCTCCTCTCTGAAAGAGACAATGAATGCTGCACAGGGAAGAATTTAGAAAGCCAAGGAGCAGTGACAGAGAGAGAAGAAAATCACCTTCAAGTAAGCTAAGTCTTATTGTAGCCTCCGAGGAAACTCAATCATGTATCAGATATGAACAAAGTGCTCTTTGTAGGGAGCAACATTAAAAAGAACTGACTTTTCAAGACTTATGATTCTACACATAGAACCCTCCCAACTCTCTGGTATGAACCCAAGCATTCAGTGCACAGATACTCATGACTATATATAAGAAGTATAAGTATATGTCAGTACAAGAAAGACATCAAGGTGTTGGAGCAAGTCCAGAGAAAGGCAAAGAAGCTGGTGAATGGTCTGCAGAACAAGCCTCCTGAGGAATGGCTGAGGGAACTGGAATTGTTTAGTCTAGAGAAGAAGAGGCTGAGGGGAGATCTTACCACCCTCTACAGCTTCCTGAAAGGAGGTTATAATGGGGTGGGGGCTGGTCTCCCCTCCCAAGTGACAAGCGATTGGGTGAGAAGAAATGGGCTCAGGGGAGACTGTTGTGCCACGAGAGATTTGGATTGGATTATAGGAAAAATTTCTTCACTGAAAGAGTGGTGAAGCACTGGAACAGGCTGCCCCAGGAGTATCTATTTATAGTGGAGTCACTATGCCTGGAGATGTTCAAAAACCATGCAGATGTTGCACTTCGGGACATGGTTTACTAGTTACAGTAGTGTTGGGTTGGAGGTTGGACTTGATGATCTTAGAGGTCTTGTCCAACCTTAATGATTCTACGATTCTCTGACTGTGCCATCTCCTGTTTTGTACAAGCAAAGAATGCCTGGCAAATCATCTGCTATGGGAATTTTGCAAGATGAGGTAGAGGGGTGGAAATCCTTTCATAGTAGCCACTTTGCTGCTCCTGTGAATGCATAGTTTCCAAGATAAACCTTGCAGTTCATTGTAGCACACACCACAGTCTGTCTTAATATCTAGATGTGCTTACTTTATGCAAAATGTATCGGACTAGAAGAGATTTGGAGCTGAATCTCATCAGCTACATATAGGCAGAAGGATTAGCCAGTTTGCTTAATCCCAGCTGCGCCTAAAATAATCTATTCCTGCTATCCTCCTCAATCCTTACATTTCAAAGGAACACTAGAGCATGCTTCAGCAAATATGAGAATATAGAGTTCATTCAACTTTCAAGAGATGACCCCAAACCTTTTTCTCTTTTCTTCAATGCATATCTCAAGATTTCCAATAATAATAGTCTCAGCTTCATCAATATAACCTAAACAACAGCAAAATGGTCATTTGAAAGAAATTAGAACTATTATGTATTAGGCACATCATGGAAGAGCCTGCACATCTCTATTATAACTTCATTTACCTGTATAACCAGTTGTATCTTGTGGTTTCCATTGTAGCATACTATAACGTAAAAACAAAAATCCCCCTTAAACTATTTGAAATTAAATTCAGAACATGTGATAAATCTTCAAACAGATACACACAACTATGGAAGAGATTTACAATTCTAATGGTTTCCTTCCTTTAGCGAATGTGAGATATATACACAAACACTTCTCTCCCTCCTTGGCATATTCATCATGATACTCTATTTCTGGCTTCAATTACTTTCAGCAGTGAAGAGTGAGGAGATTTATCAATTTATTTTGCAACTTAGTGACACTGAAGCTACATTAAAAGACAAGAGTTATATCCAAATATATACACTGTAAGTGCACTTGAACTGTAAAGATGTTTTACATCTAGTCATGGCTGTTGTACTGTATTTAAACTCTTTCCTTCCTTCCCATTCCCCATCCACCCACCAAATCCAGATTATAACAGACCACACCTATTAGCTAACAATTTCCTATTTTCCAGTATTCCTTAAAATTACTTAACTTTTCACTTGTCCATTCCAACATCTTTAGCAAAAATTCTTTTTCCCAAAATTAATTTGGACTGGATCCCCTGGCTATGCAAGGGGCATTGGAAAGAGTCATTCAACTTGTAAAATCTAAACCAAATCCTCCAATACTTTGTGAATTTCCTTAAAAGGCAGTAAATTCCAGAAAAGGTAGTAAAAAGTAATTTGAATTTTTTCCCACTTGTTAGTATCTGTGGAAGTGTAATGTAGGCATGGTGTCCTCTGTCCACCAGGGAACCAAGAGGCACATCTACCTCACTGAAAATCAGCAAGTGATGCTAACTAAGTATGTAACCAATAACATTAAGGATTTTCCACTGTCTTTGAAAATTACCATTAATATTAAATAAATTTTTAAAAAGTGTACTGAGGGTTTTCAGTTAGCAAGTCTTTCAGAAGATCTTGCAGCTAATAAAGACTTAGTCTATTAGAAGACTGGAAATATCATATTGTGTTTATCCTGACCTGAAAGGCTCTATGCATCGGTGTATTAATTTTGCATAATTTCTGAGAAATTAAATACAATGTGTGACTTTTTTGCTATTTTATTTTGAACAAACCCTCATAAACCTTATCTAACACTGAAAATGTGTATCATACCTAGTATAAATGATAATAAGCACAGGATGAATTCTAGAGTAATCTGAAAAATAACTGTACACTTCCAAAATAGTCGTTCCAGGTGTCAGGTACTGAGAAAGTGAGTGCACTGTAGTTTGGACACCCTAAATAACAATTATTCATCAATTTCACACCAAACAGTATTCATTCGGTTTCAGATTAAACTCAGATTTTTGTAGATTTCTTAGGAAATTTCTTAATTAGGAAAGCATTTATTCACGGTCAAACTTCTAAGGGAAAATAGATCTTTATCTCAGTATATTATAAAACTGCATGTGCTTGGGGTCCAAAAAAAGCAAGCATGCAAAGAATAAATGAATTTACAAATTCCTGTTTCCATCAGCTATAGAACTAAAATGTAAGGAAGTTAATGATTCCACAGTCAGTGCAAAAATCTTCCCAGACACTTAACTTAAAGACAAATCATACCAACATTCCAAGAAGTTGCCTCTGAAGGCCTGATGAAGCTAGATAGAGATTTGCAACACAGGCTTTAACACAAATGAGAGGTGCTGTGCTAATATTTTCTATTTTTAAATGAGCTGTATGCTGAATTATGAAAAAAAATTAAGATATCAAAACTTGATTTATTAAAGAGATAACAAAAAGAATTAAAAATACTATGTTAAATTAGTATAGTGAAAAAGAAATAGTGAAAAAGCTCTACCTTTTCCAGTTTTGTAGTAAAAAGAAACTTTCAGAGCATATTTGGAAAGTAAAACTTCACATTACATGAACCTTAATATTGATAGCAAATGACCCATTTTTCTCCTCCTTTTCCATTCAGTTAATTACTGTTTTGGAACATTAAATGCACTCGACTTCATGTCAGGCACTTCACTCCTGCTTCTGATAAACCTGTCTAGCCAAGGGTTTGATCCTTGAAGTTAGTGCATCAACAGATAATGTTATCAGCAGCACACCCCTTGCCAATTTATTTAAAAACAAGGTAAATGTATGCCTCTTTCCACAGCAAAACTATGTTCTCTCTAGACTATATGTGTGCGTGCACATTAGCATAAACACTCCGTGGCAGACATCCAGAGGCAGGCTCAGAGCACCGTATCGTAGGCAGGAGGGAATGAGAAAATAGCAGCTTATATTTCCATACAGCTGCTATTCCAAAGCATTCCCAGGCCTTACTTTCCTTACAGGCAACTAAAATTCACACTTTCTCCAGGCATCAGCCATTTCTAAGCTGAAGCACAGCAGCTGTTCAACACTTGACAGTGGTGCCACACAGCTGGAAGGGCCTGCTGACAAAAAACATTTGTTTTCCTCTGAGATCACTTAATTTCAGTTTTTGATGAATGTAAACCAGAGTAGCTAAATATTATTTCAGGAGTCCTTTAGTACCTTGATCATAAGCATATGGCAACAAAGTTTGCTCTGCAATCTATGCAGACAAAAAATTAAGACAACAGAAAGGAAGAACAGTCTCTATACCACAAATGCGCAATTAAAGTGTTGAACGCTGCCTGTAAATTGTTGCCTAAGCCGAAGACTAAGATCATCTAAGGTCCAGGATAATGAGAAGATTAACATTTATCTTCTTCCAGTGCACCACAGTAACACAACTCTTATCAAAATAATGCAGCATTTATTTTGATCCAGTTGCAACAGGACTCATACATGAATTACCACACCATTTGAAGAACTGCTCTCCAGATGTTTTTGAGACCTGCCATTGCAGTAGCCGTGTACTAATTACCTAGAGAATAGCTGGATCTGAACATAAAGTGGAAGCTCTCAGGTGCACTACTTATTCATAAATATGTCTGCATTTGAAATGTGGTTTATGAATGCCAGGTATTTCAGAGAGAGGACAATTCTCACATTATCTGCAAAGAAAGCATAAGAAGCCAAGTTATCCTTTGTGGCTCCTCATCAAACACAGAGAGGAGATAGCATTTGTGGTCATGGACATATGCAGATATAGAGAGACAGCTTGCAGGGACAGCTTAGAAACCTGTTGGTATCATCCTGCTCATGGCAATATGGAAAACTTTCCAGGCACCTGAGAGAAGCTTGGAGCTGCATGGGACAGTTTACTTTTGACAATACACACCTCTCTCCGTTCTCAAACTTCCACGCAGCTCTTTATCCTGCTCCTCATCCTCCAGAGCAGTTGCTGCTGGGAGGCCAAATGACCTGAAGGAGTCCCAAATTGAGCAGTGACAGCATGATTCATGCACACACATATCCACAGACACACTCTCTTCTACTACCTGGTGTTGACAGAGCTTGCACAGAGTGTAAGATTAAAGCATTAACAGCTGGTTGTAATGCACGGATCAGTTCACGCTTCTCAGAGCTACTGTTTCCCGTTGTCTGCAGATGGGATATTACCAATAAGGTGTCTGCCAGTGCCACTTGAACAGCTTTTCCTCACACCTGTGAGTACTAAAATAAGACAATAGCTAAGATTCTGCTACTTCACAAGTGAGAAAGGTAGCACAGCACTGAAAGCCACACTCAGCTCTCAGTCACACTTCCAGTAAGGCTGAGGCAATCATTTGAACTGTGGGAAAGTCTTTCTTAATGTACATCACAGGCTCATTCCTCCTCCATTTCTCTCTCAGAGGATTACTCTCCACCTGGGTTTATATGCTCCAGCCTATCCACAAGTGGAGAGTATGCTTACTCTGTACTCTGGCATGAGCTTGCTGAGAGTAACACTCTTTATGTGGCCCAAAGTAGGTGAATTGAATGCAACAAAATTAAATTAGAACTATCTACTTCCATTATTCAGGTGCTTCTGAAATTTCTGTTCTTCTTAGGGTGTCTAAAAACCTTCTTCATTTACAGCACATGGTGTACCATTTGGACATATGCATTACGAGAATATATTGTCGTTTCTTATGAAAATGATACAACAGAAATGCTTAAAAGCCATGTTTAGAGCATTCTAAGAGCACTGCTGCATAATTAAACAAACTTAGACCCCTGTTTTAAATTACTCTTAGTACCAAAAGCATTCAATAACGTATATATTTGTATATTTAACAGCATCTTTTTGAAGGACTATAAAACTCTAGAGGAGATGCCAGAATTTCTTGATACCTTTGTGTCTATTAAAATGCCATGATAATAGAGATGCTAGTTATGATAGGCTTTTAGCTCAACAGTATGAGAGGAGCTGTCAGTTCATGGAGAAAACAGGTAGCTATATTGGAGAGATTTAGTGCAATAACAATTATCCCGTAATATGTTTCCCTTAGATCAAGGCAAACGTATTAAAGTTTTCAGTACTCTGCTAGTACTAAGAAGCAAAAACTACCAGTGATGAGTTATGAAGAGCAAGCAACTAAATAAAAGACTGCATGATGATTTATAAGCAGCCTGCAAGAAATGTACTGATAAAAGAGTCAGTTAAAAGTCTGGGCAGGATACTGCCCAAGAGAAGGGGCAAAGACTTGTAAGAATCTTTTATTTCCCCCAGTCTGTCATCCAGAAATATCTAAATTATCAGCTTAAGACAGGAAAAATTCAAAATATTGCCTCTCCTAATGATATTATTGGAGCATAGTGGCAGTTATTACTGAAGACAAAACGTACCATTGCAGGAATCGTACCTTTTCCTGGAGTAGTACCTAGCTGCTGGGGAAAAAAGCATACGGACAAGGAACTGACTATAAACCACTTAGTGGAGCCTGAGACAATAGCCAGGAAAATGCTAGGTAGATAGAAAAAAAAAAAAGATAATTCAGTTACATTCAGTTTTGCTCCTGGAAAAAGGAAAAGGAAGACACTGTCCCACATGACATCCTTGTCTGTAAGATGGAGGGACATGGACTTGATGGATGGATCAGTCAGTGGATAAGGAACTGGCTAGAGGATCTCACTCAAAGAGTTGTGGTCAATGGCTCAGTGTCCACGTGGAGACCAGTGACAATTGGAGTTCCACAGGGGACTATTCTGGGTCCAGTGCTGTTCAACATCTTTGTCAGCGACATGGACAATGGCATCGAGTGCACCTCAGTCAGTTTGCTGATGACACCAAGCTGTGTGGTGCCGTGGACTCACTTGAGGGCAGAGATGCCATCCAGAGGGACCTTGACAGGCTTGAAAAATGCACCAGTGCAAACTGCATGAGCTTCAACAAGTCAAAGTGCAAGGTCCTGCACCTGGGTCAGGCCAGTCCCAGGCACAAATACAAACTGGGCACATAGTGGGTTGAGAGTAGCCCTGAAGAGAAAGACTTGGGGGTGTTGATAGACGAGAAGCTCAACGTGAGCCGGCAGTGCGCTCATGCAGCCCAGAAGGCCAACCACATCCTGGGATGCATTAAGAGGAGTGTGGTCAGCAGCTCCAGAGAGGTGATTCTCCCCCTTTACTCTGCTCTTGTGAGACACCACCTTGAATAATGCTTCCAGTTCTGGTGTCCCCCTCCATAAGAGGGATATGGATCTGTTGAAATTTCAGAGGAGGGCCACAAAGATGATCCAGTGGCTGGAGTACCTCTGCTATGAGGACAGGCTGAGGGAGCTGGCATTGTTCAGCCTGGAGAAGAGAAGACTCAGGGGGCACCTTGTAACTGCCAATACCTGAAAGGAACCTACAGGAAGGTTGAAGAAGAACTTTTTACAAGAGTGTCCAGCAATAGGACAAGGGAAAATTGTTTTAAATTGAAGGAGACTAGGTTTAGATTAGATCTTAGGAAGAAATTCCTCAGTATAAGGGTGGCAAGACTCTGGAATAGATTGCCCAGAGAGGTTGTGGATGCCCCCTCCCTGGAGATGTTCATGGCCAGGTTAGATGAGGCCTTGAGCAACCTGGTCTAGTTACGGGTATCCCTGCCCATGGCAGGGAGGTTGGAGCAGATGATCCCTAAGGTCCTTTCCAACCTAAGACATTCTATGATTCTAAGGCAACAGGCAGCATGTTCTGAGCATTGCGAGGGCAGTTCTAGAGTCATAGCAACTACTTGGGACCAATCCATACAACAGGAACGAAGGACAAAATTTTGTATCAGGCTCCAGTTTTCTTAAATTGGTAGAGATACAGTTAAGCACAAAAGACAGAGCTACTCAAGTACAGGTCAGATCAGAAACTTCCATCAGCACAGAGAGAAAAAAATCAACACATTTTACACTATATCCATTTGGTGCTTAATTTCTAGTATTGGGTGATTGCCTCACAAAAGAAAATGAGCACTCTTTTCTGGTCAGAACAGCTACATCTCTATCTGTATATTAAAAACCTCTCACTGACATTCCCAAATACTGTTTTCAGCTATGCTAGTAAGCTCTTAAAAAGCATTTTTTGACGTGGGTTTGGCTTCCTCTTTGCCTCGGTCAAGCCCAGGCCTGATGTGGCAGCTGGAATATTTTACGGACTGCTCTCAACAGGTGATTTGGCTGCAGTCACCATCTTGTGAAGTTTAAAATATTTACCAGCCGAGTGCTGACAGCTGCCATCTCAGCACCCAGCTGTTTGGTTTATTTATATAAACATCCAACAATTCTTAATTCCTTCAGAGTTTAATTCCACCTCCAAAGAAAAGAGCCATTCAGAGGTGCATGACTCAATACGTGGTGTTCCCTCCCAGTTCTCTAAGTGTAATAATGAAGCTATTGAGCCATTCATAAATTTAATTTCCTTTAGAGTTTATGTTCCTGGGATTTCATTTTTATTAGCATCATTTTAGCATCCTCACTGATGTTACTGTGTTTTGAGTTGGCATAACAGGCAGAAAAAAAATCCATATTGTTTAGCAATGAAAAGTAGCGATGAAAAATGTTATTAGTAAAGCTGTTAAGATTAAATATTAGATATTATATCATATAAAAAATACAAGTGCTTTACAAACTCTGCAGACCGACCTGGCTTTAGCTTCCCCACAACTCTGTTCTGGATAGTTACCTGATGGATATCCTGTTTTGGAATTCCACGTAGTGTGCAGTAATAGTAAAGATGCTCCCAACCTGTTAAAAGTTCATCCAAGGCATCTTGCTGTGGACAATACCCGATGAGAACACCTTCAGAGCTAGCAGACAGTATATCCATTTCAGACCTGTTTAAATATAAAGCAAAATACTTGAATGTTGCTTAAAAAAACCCTCATAGCCCTGGGTTTCACCCTTGGGATAGAATCTTCAGGACAAATACATCCCCTAAATCCATAGGTAGATGAATTTGAATCTCTTTGCACACACAACAGATATTTTTTGTCCCTTTCCGATTAGCGCTGCCACCCCTGTGTCACTGTTCTGCTGGGGTGTGTGTCAAGGTGAACAGATCAACACAGGAGGAGGGCAGACCTACAAGAACTAATTCTTGCCAGGTGTGCCTCCCTTATCTCTTTGGTAGACGCTGATCTAAGGAGACTTTTTTTTAAAACCATACTGGGAGCATCACATTCAATATTAACAGGACAGTAGTTGAGAGAGGGAAATATTGCTGCATAATCTTTGTGTGTCAGTGCACACGTATATTCGTGCATGTATTCTCTAAAAAAGACGAGCAAAACAAAATGCAGATTACTAAGGCCTAGTAGGTTAAAACACAGTACAGGAAAAAATATAAAACTATTCTGATTTAAGAGACTTTGGCCATGACTTTGTAGCTGTACAGCGGTACTTGAAATTACATTCATTGCTAAGAAGCAAGCTTGATTGCAAGGGTGTCTCATTACCCATAATGACACTAAATCTATCCTATTTATTCCAACATATAATTCAACATTCAGTGATGCTGATTTACATGTACAGAAAAGACCTGCCAAAATTAAGATGCTTAATAAGAAAAAAATCTGAGCTTTGAAAGAAAGAAGTTTTTTAACGGTTGTGAGTAGCTAAATGGTTTTCCCCTTAGTAGCTTTCTGCATTTCTGTTTAAGAGTACTAAATATATGATTAATCATTTAGACACAAAGTAAATGTATTAAATGCAGGGTCTACAAATACCAGCACTAGCAAAAATATGAATACATATCTCTTCTCAACAAGATTCAGGAGTCTGGGGAGAAAAGGAAAGCACAAATACTACACTTTAATGAATGACATCATAAAAATATATTTTAATGCTGTCCAAAGACAAATTATTATGATTATGACAAAACTTGCTAGGGACTAAGTAGAATGGTCCTTTGTGTAGATATGTCTCTAGGCAGACTTAGCAAAAAGAACAGAGGAGATAGGGGAAAGAGGATACCAGAAGTGTACTTCTCTGTTAATTTATATCTACTTACAGGTTATTTTAAATTAAGTATATATATAATTTTACCAGCTCAGTTTCCAGCCATACCTAAATCAAGCTAAATTATTTTTTTAAGGACATCTTCACCATAAGATATGGATTGATCAATGTTGATATTTTGCATACCCTGTGAGAAGCAGTGGATTCCTTGTTTAATGAACTCTAACACAGTGAAACACTATTCACAGTGAAATGCTATCTAGATGCTGCTGAACACCGAGAGATGTGTCTGAGGTTTATTCTACTGAAAGGATGTGGGCACAGTAACAAGATTTCCTTTTGGTGCAGCTGCTTTCTGTGGAGAAACAAGAGACAGGTGTCCTGGTTTTAGCTAAAAAATTCAATTCTGTTTAGTAATCTTTACGTTCCAGTTTAGTCTCTTCTAAAAGGCTGCACTTTCTGAAGTTAGCAGCTTATTTCTGCAGACAGTGTGTGCTACTGGCCGTGATAACACCTGATGTTTACAGTTACTGCCTGGGACTGGGATGCAGAAAGGCTCTTGCTGATACTTATTCCTGGAGTGACCAAGGCCACTGCTGGCTCTTGTGTGCCACGCTGGGGGTGCCGGGTAGTGAGAGGGGTCACAAGGAAGTAAAAGGTTTCACCTCCGGGGGGTAATAGACAGGACAGGTGACCAGCGAGAGTATTCCATCCCATATACGTCATATTAGTATAAATTGAGTGATCACAAGAGTTTCTGTCCCTTTTCTGCAATGGCCGGTGTCCAGGGAGGGCTCCATCTGACCTCCCGCTTTTGATCCGGATCCTGAGCTCCCAAATCCAGCTCCTGTATCCAGCTCCTGCCGCCGCTGAGCCTGGGGCTTCCCCAGTGCCTCCTGCTCTGCAGCATCAGTGGGGATTGCTGTCAGAGGGAGGAGTTGGGTTCGATGTCGGGCTTATATATAGTTGTATATAGTTTCTTTATTTTTATCATTTCACTACTATTTCCATTTATGTATCATTAAAGCTGTTCTAGTTTTTCTTTCCTAATCCACAAGTCTCTCTGCCTCATTCCCTTTCCCTTTCCTTTAGGGGGGAAAGAGGGGGTTAGAGAGCACCTGTCCATATGTAGTGGCCAGTTCAGCGGTAACCTGTGACACTAGGTATTTGGTAATAGGCCAGGTTCAGTCACAAGAGAACAAATTGCACTCAGGAGTAATTTCAGGGACATTTGCTCAGCACGAACCCTGTAGCTGGATAGAAACATCTAGTCTGGAATGGGTCCATACCACAAAGAATAAAAAATAAGTACGCACAGCTGCAAAAAATAACAGACATCTAATGTTCTCCAGCTAGAACTATATCAGACGGAAGTTACACAGTTTGCATCACAAAATAGAAATGCCTCAGTGTCTCCAGTACTAGATTTGATTTTAGTGCTGTGCCTCCTGTAAAGCATACAGCCTTAGATGAGCAGTATCCCACCCACTGACCTTTAACTTTCATAAAGGAATACTGTGAAAATAGATCATTTAACATTCTTACTCAGTCTGGTCCTCATTTTGAAACTTTATCCATTAGTGCTGACCTTGAACACTTAAAGAGTTCCCATGAATAAAAAGATTCTAATAGATTCACTAAAGAACTCATGGACCTATTTGTGTATCTGTCAAAGCAGAAAACAATCTGACCAGAGGAAAAAAAAAAAGATTAAAAAAAAAACCCAGCTGCATGGGGATTCTGGTCTTTTACGGAGACTTTTTTGGTATGCATAGTGCAATGTCTATTCTTCCCTCAGCAATATCAATGAGTAGATTTCCAAATCAAAAAGCTGGAAATCATCCTTCACTTTTGTATAGCCAAGTCCTAAGCATTTTCTAAATACTGAAAGAATAGCTGAAAGAAAAACACAAAATAATTTTTAATTATAGCACATATCTTCCAGTCGAAAACTATCCTCGTCTCTGGAAATTGATTCTGCTCGGAATTTTGTTAAACTCTCAGATTTCATTTTCATCAGTTTAAATGAAATAAATGTCTCAAGTAGTGATGACATAATACAAAAACCCTTTTCACTGAATGTTATACTGCAAATGGTTTTCCATTTAAAAAAAAAAAATCATAATGCTATTTGTTAAATTAATTATAATTCTCTTCCTCCTTATCATATATCATGTATCATATATCATATATAGCATATCATATATCATATATCATATATCATATCATATTATCAGAATCAAATTAGAAATATTTTTTTTATATTTTCTGAAATATAGATTAGCATGCAGCAAAATGCTGATTATTTCATTCTCAAGCTAGAGAAAACCAGAACACTTTTCTTGTGCCTTTTTATTATCAGCATGCCAGCAGTTCTCACTAGACCATTCATATAAACAACAGGATGTAGGGGAAGAAAAAATCAGCTCATTCTATAAATAAAAAGAGAAGGAACATATAAGTACAGGTTCCAACCTCTCTCAGCTTTTTTGTCTGTAGTACAGTTAACACGATGAATTCTAACATAATATATGAAAACTATAGGCAAGAAACCAAGTTTTACACTAATAGAGGTTTTTCTGTATCATTGTGAAAACACTGAATAATTTGAATTCTGGTAGTAACTTTGGTTACATATCCTGATCAACTCAAAACATAGAATTAAAATGGAATGCAAGTTTTCTCCTTCCTAGTGAAGTCTTAATTTTTATAATGTTATGCTTATTCATTATTTCCACTTACTGTTTAATATTTTCCTTTAAAGTGAAATAGTTGCAACAGACGAAACTAACAGAATATGTTCAGAAAATTTATATGTTAACCATAATATTAAAGTTGCAAAACTACATTTCTAGTATGCTTTTGGAAAAGGTCAATGAAATGTATGACAACCTCAAGAAAAATAGCAGTCTAGCACCTGAAGCATGGAAGACAGTGTATTCCACCCCTCTCTAAGTGTTCTACATTTATGGTGAGAATAATACTTTGATGCAAATCATCATGAAATAAATTCAGGATTCAGGGAGGCTTCTATAAATTTGCAGTATTCATCTTACAGAGTATTGTGCTATTGATGAAAGAAACTTGCCAAGATGTGCAAAATGAGGGGGATGATGATCTAAGCTCTGTGAGTGAATAAAATTTTTGGTTCCAAGTTGTTCCTCTGCTGGTCATTTTAAGGCCTTTTAACATCGATCCATTTTTTTCTGTGCACTGGAAGAAACCCCTGACATCTGATTCCATCCCTGAAGTCTACATTGGGGTGGCCCCCCAGTCAGAAAACATTTGCTGGCACTGAGAAGTAGCCAAAATACTGCAAAAAGCAAGAATGATCTTGGACAAAGTCTGTTGCCTTCTCCCTGTAGTTTCCAGAAGGCTGGGCTAGTTATTGCAGTGACCAGATTTGGTTCTTATTTGTTACAGTGGTTACCACCAAAATAGCTTATAGGTAGTTGTGAGCTGACATTGGCAGGTATATCTCAGCTTCAAGTTTCCAGAGACAACTTAGTACTCTTGATATCAGCCTTACGGCTGGTTTTGGAAAAATTGTTTCACTGTGCACTTTGCTTCACTTTTGTATGCTTCACTTTTGTATGCTTCACTTTTGTATTGCAGTTTTTGAACACAGTTAAAACAAAGGCAGTGATATGTATGGTACTTACAACGGCTTCGGTAGAGAGATAAATTCCATTAATTAGTCAAAATGAAATATAAATTTACAAATTGCAGAAGTAGTTAGACATTTTATTGTACTCTTAACTAATAACTTAAATTATTCAAATCAGTGAATACTAATGCTCAATTAACATTATGAAAAATCAAGGTTAAAGTACAATTAATGTAACTATAGCTTAGTTATAATTAAATTAATTATACTGATATATAGTGTAACAACAGCTATCTCAGCCATTATATTGATGTAAATTTATTCTGCCTTTCAAGTAAAGCTATTTGAATTACATTTTTAATTATTTATCAAGCTGAATATCATCACTATCAAAAGAATCCAAATTCGCACTATAAAGAAATATTTTACTTTTCCCTCTTTGGAGAGCAGTTCTTTGGTCCTATGACTTTGTAATCCAATGCCTGAGATGACTGACAATTCAAATAGGACGGGGAGTTGCTGTCATGGAGGACCTCTCTGTGCAGAAGGAAGATGGAAAGACATGGGAGATAAATTAATTACACAAAGAAGACTGCCAAACGCTTCAGGCCTCAGTGGAGCGACTTGCAAACAAGATGACACCTGGCTTGTCTACTTCTTCCCCTATGCACCCCACTACAGGTGAGACTTTGTATTTTGTAGAATTGAACGCGGTAGTCTACTGAATAGAGCTGATTTTAAGTTTACACTTAAAGCAGAGAGACAAAAAAGCAAACAAACCTCTGGTCACATTATTCGCTATCTTACATTAATCTTAACACAATGCTTCAGAGGATTTCGACACCTCTTCCAAGCAGGATTTAGCCCTCCGCGGCTGAGGGAGGCTTCATTGCAGAGTCACGGAAGAAGGTTTAGATGGAAAGTTTAGATTCAAAGACTATGAGGACTCACTTTGTTCTCCTTTGTTTTACCACTTTGTCAGCTTTTGTTAGTACATATTTAGTACAGACCTTACTTCTTCAAGCTATCTGACAGAAAAGTTAACTACAAAAATGTTTACAGTTTTATACACTAGCTTTCATTTAGCCAGCTCATGCACTGATGGCAATCTAGTTATGGCAGTAGAGCTAAGCGTAAGCTAGCTTGAGTCCGTTTGTACTCTTACAGAGGAACAGCTGTGTTACAGAGAACACAAAAAATGATTCTAAACGTCAAGTAGACCATGCAGTTAACTAATATACTTACTTAAGCTTGACAACTCCTTTGTATGGAAGTTGTTCAAAAGCCAGCCAGAGCCTCCTAATGCCTCATAGCACTATATAAATACAGGTAAGCAAATTTTATTAAAATACTCTCTTTTCTAGTTATTTTCTTTTTGGCTTTTAATATTTTTACTCTTTCCAAGAGGGACAGCTGACACTTCAGTATCAGTATTTAATTTCCGCATCTTCCAAAATAACTGTTTCAATGCTGTTTCTTCCTTTAATATTGGGGTTGCAAATATCCCTAACATGGAGACACACTCTTTATACCTTAATTATTGTTATGTTTCATTTGGACAGAAATGTCACTGATAATGGCAATGTTAACGAGATACACAAAATAGTGAAGAATGCAAGATCCTCAGTGAAGGGCATTTTACTTTTATCTTCACGAGATTGGCTGTGGTTGCTGATAAATTCCTGTTATTTCTCCTACTGAACCACCCTTATCACATCACAGTTACAACCAGAATGATATTGCAAAGGTTAAAAGTTGCCTAGAACATTTTCTGTAAAAGGATATGAAAATTTCAGAAAGCAGATTTTTGGTAGACTGCTCAGCTTACGTGCCCTAAACGTGCATTTGCCATGTAAAAGGTAGTATACAAAGTATATGCACACAGTGAATTTAAAATATTTATTGAGTTTGTAGAGTATCAAAAAGAAAAGCTTTGTAAGAACAGATCAGAAGCCTTCTCTTCCCCAAAAGAATGCCCCCATCAAGAAGAATGCCAGGAAATTATGATTTGCAGAAGAGACGGAATTTGCTCTCGTACTTAATAAATATTCCTGCTTAATAACACCCTGTCTTATGAATCTCAGGGATGTAGAAAAATGGTAACTTCTAAACTTCTAAAAATTCCACTTTGCAGTTCAACGTATGCTTTTGAAAAAGCTCATCTTCCATTTCTAGTCCCCTATGTTATACAAAGGTGCAAACACTGTCCTGTAAATTACGAGGCTATTTTCAGTGCCCTTGCCTCAAAGATACACTTCCAACTTCATTTTAAACTCAGTGAAATTGTTACAATAGCGATCAGGAAAATGTACACGTGATTTTGTTTGGGAGGTTTTTTTTGGTTTGGTTTATTTCTTTAAACGAGGATCATCAAAGTATAGTTATTCACGGAAGCAGGAACTGTTATGAATTAATGTTTTTCTGCATGGAGTTACATCAGTTAGGTTCTCCAATACTTAAAATAATAATTTTGTATAGTCATTTCATTATTTGATCATGAAGAATGCATCATGAAGGATCCATCATATTATACCATATTTTTCTTTCAAGGTCACAGAGGACAAAAGTTATGCTCTTTCTAGTCAACACCAATAGAGATGGGATCTACATCTAAGCTGCTGCCCAAATTATTAATCAGGAATCCCATCAGAAGTAATGTCCCCATGGAAGCTGCTTCATGACATAGATTTTAAACAAAGAAGTCTAGATCTGCTGACCAACAAATGGTCATCAATGATAACCAGGAACTTCTTTCCTCATCTGACTCTCCTCTCTTTCTCTGTGCCAGGAACATATGGCTTTTGAGCACTCTACTGGAGTAAAAACCATCCTTCCTCTATTTACCCCAGGTGTAAATACAAATCAATCTACCTAAAAGTCCCTGGGATGAGTATCTTCAGCCATTCTTCAGTTGCTGAGGGAGGATTCTCCAGACCTGTTGTCGCTATAATCTTAACTATGGAAAGTGATTTCCAGTAGTGCAGCAGCATAGCACATCATGATCTGCTTAACAGCACTTGTCAAATTATGAAGCAACGAACAAAGCCAGGAAAGACATAAACCTCTTCTCCCGGCCTGAAAGTTGTTGGTTTCCCAAGTTCAGCCAATGTGTAACTGAAGCTCTTGCTTGAGGTTGCTTTCTAAAGTTAGAGATAAGTTTTGAAAATGGGAATATGGGTCTTCCACTCACTTGGCCACTTCAAATACATAAAAAACCATAACCTGGATTGACATCACGATAATACAAGATGAAAATTAATGTTGTCAAGGGTATTTTAGACACCTAAATGCAAATGTCTAAGGCTTACTCTGAGCCTACTAAATGTGTCAGATTTCATTATCTATATTTTAGTACATGGTAAAAAACATTAAATCATGCTGGATTTATAAAACACAGTGATGTAAATTAAAGTAGCACATGATGTGCAGGGAGAACATGACAAATATTGTTACACTATTTTTAAATGCCAGTTGTGTAATAAAGTGGACTTCAGAAGAATTCTTCTTCTATTTAGCCACAGGTACATAACAACACATTTAGTGAAAGGAACATACGCATTGTTAAACTGTTTTGTGAGTTATTGTTTTTAAAAGTTATCTTTAGCGGTTCTGATAAATAAGTAATGCAGTCAATAAACATAGTGTAACTGTCAGTGATGATCAAAAAGACTTAAAATCTTTTTTTTTTCAAGTGGATATTTAAAATTTGAAGTTTTCATATCAGATCAGGTTATTTGCCCAAATATAGATCTGGTAGGACACTGTGCAGAGAAAGCCATACACAATCCATGAATGCTCAAAGTAGGACCAAAAGCAAGTCTCATTAAAATCTATAGAAAATTATCCCTCAAAATCTAAGCAAAGTTTAGGTGCTTAAATACTGCCTTAAGACAATGTCTTATCAAAATTTATTACAGATTACTTTATTTCTGCAAATATCCAATCCTTTTTGGACTCATGCTAAACTTCTGACCTCCATGATACCCTGGAACAAAGCATTCCATCAGTTCTGATGAATAGCAAATGTTATTTTTTCCTAATTTTACAACAATTTTGTTAATGTTCTTTGTTAATGTGCGAAAATTTTTGGCTTCTGATCTGAGGAATTGTAAATGAAAACAATAATCTAAAAATCTCTATAATCATTGTAAAGCCTCACACATATCACTTGTTATTCTCTTAAGCACTATTTTCCCAAAATCTCTTTAAGTTATTGTTGCTTTGTGATTAGCAATTCTATGATGGTCATTTTAGGTGTTCTTTATTATCAAATGATTTTTACACTGAATCTCTTGAAAAAAAGTTGTTATGAAAGGTACTGAAAAAATACAAAAATACTTAGGTAAAATAATGTTTGGTAATGGTGATTTCAAAAGTGCAAACTTCCTAGAAAGCTGACTCGCAATGACTAAAACGACTTTTTGCAGTTAAGTCTGCTATCATTGTCTTTGTAAAGAAGTGAGCAAATACTGACTTATGGAAGCATTCAATTTCTAAATCAAAGAAATTAAATTTGCCATTTTGGAAATTTCAAAATGTTTCTTTTAAAAATTTTCTGAATTAAGCCCTTCAACTGTCTTTCTCCAAATCATTTATTTTGAAATAGATATCATTCGGGAAAAGAGTTTTTAAATTTTTAACTAGCACAGAATACATTTATATATACACTTGTACATTTTCCTTTGGCATGACTAAAAATTAATTTCTCTTCCAATTTTTGCTTGGAAAAATCGCAAATGTTGGTTACACATAATGCAAAAAGTCCATTATTCAGTTATCAGCCCATCAAAATTAGCCTCGGTCTAACCAATGCTATCTCCTACCCTAATTACACAGCATATCAACCAAGTAATTAATTAATGACTCTGAAGGACACCTATCTCAAAGTGTTTGAAATTATTCACTTGAAGCACTGCTCATTAGCCTAAGCTTGGAAATATTTCAATGCAGCACTAGTATGGGGGATAGATGTCCATGCATCTAGACATACTGTACATTAAGGTTTTTGTACAATTTTAAAAGGCTGTATATGTCACTGTTTCATTGAGCTTATTCTTTTTCTACCAGATAAATTTATTCTCAATTAACAGAGCTGTCAGAAGAAATTAAATACTGCTAAAATGCTTTTCTGCAGAGACTTAACAGCAATAAAGCAATATACATTTAAAAGGGAAGGAAACAGGTCCTTAGAGTACAGTTTAAAGAACTGAAGACGTGCTGAGTCTTTGATCACTGGCATTATCAATTAGCATTATTCTGATCAAATCCTACATTATTTACCCTGTAGGAGTCCTGATAACAGCACGTCCTGCAGATGGGGTGATATCTCCAGTCAGCATCTTAAATGTTGTGCTTTTCCCAGCTCCGTTTGTTCCCAGGAGTCCAAAGCACTAAGAGAGATAAAAAAAAAAAAAATTAGAAAAAAAGAACAGAAGAAATCAATCTGCCAATGCACTATGCTGAAAGAAATAGGTATTATTAATCCTTCAACAGTTTCTCTGCTTTTCATATTTTCTATCAGAAGTCTGTAAGATACTATATATAGATATACTGTATGTGCAAATTCCCTTTCCCATAGAAAATAAGGGTTTTTTAAAAGAAAATATACAAAATATTTTGATTATTTGTGGAGTGGCTTATTTAGGAATTTTGTCCTCTACTTAAACCCCCGTCCAGTAACTAAATGCACTATTCATCTGTATTATTAGTAAATGCTGGATTTGAACCTGAGGATCTCAATCTCTATTTGAGACCCTTGACTACCAGTTCATAGAGTTAACATTTCTCACAAGCTGCTTCATGCTGTACAGTTATTTCAGACCTGGAGCTGCAATGATTTAATCTAGGACAGTATTCATAATAAGTCTACATATAGTACTTTGTAACTTTAAAAATACTGATTTCATGAACTTTCTTATAGGTAAACAGGCTTTAATCAGCAATAACATTCTCCTGGCTACCCTTGTTACCCAACAAATTATCTATAACCAGCAGGATGTCACTGGACCTGCACTGCTGTGTGCTAGTTTCTCATATCTTCCAATTTGCTATTAGCAACCAAAAAAAGTCTTTTCTTTACCAGTATTTTTGAAATTAATATTTGCAATTCTCAAAAGTATCAGTATTGCTACACTTCAGTTTATTAAAATAGTATATTAGTGTATTATATGCTATATTAAAATAAACTGTGGTGATTTCAGTATGGGAACTACAAGTTTGCCTTCATGGTAAGTTCAGGACTCAGTTCACAACCTACAATTAAGCTAGGTATTCTTTGCTTTCTCTTTGGCCACTGAACTGCTATGCTACCTGCTTATGAATTGTATTAGTCTGTAAAATTTGGTAAGGATAAACAAGAAGAAAAAATTAAGAGTGATGAATTTATAACCTCCAAAACAAGAGCTGCTTCTTAAACACCAGCAAAGCTTCTGCTTTTACCCAGTAATTGATTTTCAGAAAATACTGCAGTTGAAATTGTTCTGTTGCTATCTACAGATCTTTGATTTTAGATGTCCTGAGTATATATGAACAATTGCTTAGAATGAAGAGTTATTTTCTGAAAGGAAGAAGAAGCTCTCTTTACCTCTCCTCTCGATATTCCCAAGCTTATACTTTCCACAGCTGTGCTCTTCTTACTAAAACCTCCGTAACACTTCCTGAGGTTGTACAGAAGAAGGACATCATTACCAGTTCTTCCACCAAAGAGTCGCTGTCGCTCCATTTCTACATCGATATCTTCTGAAGGGCTGACTGTGCTGTTAATTGAACACTGACCCCTAAAACAGAAGATGACAGCAAATGACACACAGTAAATTGGACATTGCTGCACTCTAGAGAAGTCTGTTTTATTTCCCTGGTTGCAGTCCTTTAAAATTTCATAATCAAATCTCAGTGGAATCCAAGGGAAACAGCAACTATTTGTATTTTTTCCCTGCAGTTTCCACTAATTCAGGTACACCACGTTAGCAGAGGTATTAATCTCCAGGTGTTCAAAGGAATCCATCATTTTCTTTCTTTAGAAATTAGTTCAGTGTCCACTATGGCAGAATAAAAATGGCAACACACCTTGGTTTCTGAAGCAGATCCCAATGAAGAAAGAGTCGTAAAAGAAGAAGTAGTGTACCCTGCAGGGCCATTTCCACAAAAATCCAGCCCAGGAAATTCATCTCAAAGGGGCTCACATATGAATCTATTCCAAAGTTGCTGGTCAAGTCAAATTTGATCTGGTTGTATGAAAGTTCTATTAAGCCCTGGCCTAAGCAGAATTGTGGGAATATGACGAACACCCATTTGAGGACATTGTAGATGTTCTGAAAACTCTGTATTCAGATTCAGAGAGGTGGTGGAGAAAAAAAACAAAAAAAAGTAAAATTAGTTTTCTCCAATAGCATATTAACACACAAAGCTGATACAGCATCCAAATCTCACACAAGATGAACTATTTTGCAGCAAGGTTCATCTCTTATTGTATTTTAGACTAATTAGGGCCACAAGATTCTATTTTTAGCTGAGTTTTACAAAGAGTTGTGGAGGACGGCAGCTGGACTGCTGATAACCTGGCATTGGTTGAAGACATTGACCTTGACAAATTCCCAGTATACCCTTAAGATGGGAAGTTGTGTGCACTGAGTTTGGACACATTTGCGGAACTTTCTCCCTCAAGATCTGGAGGGATGAGCCCAGCCAGAAGCTGCTAAGTGTTAACCAATTAGAATGTGACAAATAAGTGTTTGACCTATAAGCAAAGGCCACGCTACCTTCTTCTAGTACCTTCGACTGTGTATAAAAGGCACACCCTGTGTGTAATAAAGCAGCCATTTTTGAGCCATTTTAATCACCACTCAGATGTGTCGTGTCCATCTCTACAACGACAGACAGTAACAAAACTGTCATGTGGCCATGATAACTTTATTTTCTTAAGATTTTAATATTTGAATGCTATTATTTCTAAATCACCAACTTAAACCCACACGGACAACAAATCTGCCTCCAAACTTGAGTGACATGTAATCCAGAGTAGATATTCTTACATACTCTCGACAGCCTTTCGATCAAGTTGGTTCATTACCATTATGACTAATAACGATCACGCACATGGAGTGAGAATGCATGTTACTATTATACTATTCATACAGCACATTACAAATCCTAGGAATATGAGGCTTATCTCTTATGTCAATATTATTCAAACACACTTTACACTGCATATAATCTATTCAATGGACCAGAACAGCTCCCATTATGTGCCAATTACAACTTAACAGCCTGGAAAATGTCAAGGTTTCAATTAACGCCGTTTTTCCATTATTACAGTGCATTTTATTTTATTTTTTTATAAACAAGTTAAAATTCAAGATGGTAACAAGCAATAAAATATGCACTAGGAGAGAAAAATCATGACTGTTGAAAACAGAAGTTTTTCTCCTGGAATAAATCTTGTATCTTTATCTGTGTAAAATTACATATATATAGAGAGAGAGACAGACAGACAGACATATAGGTCCATGCATGCACATCTTTTCATGTATCTCACTTCTGAGTAATGTAAAGCAAAGGTTTTATACTGACCTGCACTCTGGAAATTATAGCTAACAAACGAGGTAAAAGAGTCACCAGCATGGTACACAGGCCAAACACAAAATTTAAGGAGATGTAAGAAATAAAAGCTACATCTGAACTTGAGAAGAATCTAGACACAAGATACATCCATGGTAAAGTTGCATATCTGAAAGTGTATAGAAAAAAAATTGCAAATAAGTTATGGTTTTGTCTTACAAAAAAAAAATTAATTAGGCATTTATCATATGCAACAAAAATACAGCAGTAGTTACTCCTTATTTTTAAGATATGCAAACAGCCAAGATACATCCATGGTAAAGTTGCATATCTGAAAGTGTATAGAAAAAAAATTGCAAATAAGTTATGGTTTTGTCTTACAAAAAAAAAATTAATTAGGCATTTATCATATGCAACAAAAATACAGCAGTTACTCCTTATTTTTAAGATACGCAAACAGCTCTACTGTCCAACTCAGAATAAAAGGACAAATCTGAGATGTTTTCCTTATCAAATTACCTTATGATTCCATAGATCTACATATAGCTATTGCTATGTGATGGGCAGATGTGATCCATTTTTGTATGTCAATAGCATATATTTGCTTTCACTGTTCCAGAAAGCTCATAACTTTGATTTCTGAATGATGGCAAAATCATGCATCGCAACAAACCTCTTAGACAGAGATAGAATTAGAACAAAATATTAGAAGCTTAAACCATGGATGCTGAGCAGTCAGCTTTTCTTAGAAATTTTCATAGAAAGAAAAAAAGAACAAAAAAAGGAGGAGAGAATGAGCAAAAAGGGGTGGGGAAATAAAAAAAAATAAAAAAAGCATTAATCCTTGTACTGGAACTAATATTTGTGCCAGTGATACTGGAGAACTGAAATTTGCCAGAGATCACATTAACATTGTTGTTCTCTAAAACAGGTTTACAGTTAGTAGAGTAGTAGCCATCAAATATGTGTGCATAGTAAGCTCATAGCACAATGAAGACAGTATGTCCATGTATTTTTGTCGTAAATCTTTAAAGAAGGAGGGAAGGTGCCCCCCATTCTAGCAGGTCAACCTAACCAAAATGGAGCAGTCATGGTTTTTTAAGAGTAAAATATGTCTAGCCAGACTTAAAAGATGCCCAGGCAATTTGAAGAACATGAATGTCATGTAAAGGAAATTTATTTTCCATTCAACATAGCACAAGACATATCTACCAAACAGTATGTAGACTGCAGGAGCACAGGTAACTGCATACACCACTGCATGATTATACTTTTTATATATTATTAGTATATGTATATATAATTCTTTTTAATAGTTAGTTCAATGCAAGAGCCAAAAAAATTGTGAATTCACTTCTTCATTGCATTAAACAGTAGTTTATTTTAGTCCATAAGAGTCCACCTTAAATTCAACATTGTGTATTTTACAGATTAATTTTTTTCATCTAAAAATATCAAAATCCTCTACTTTAGGAAACAAAGTTTGAAATTCTTCTGTGAAGTAATTGTGACATTAGCCTCAATTTACAGGAAGGTAAGGGTTAAGTGACTTCATGTTTGGGTCTCAAAGGAAGATTGTAAATATTCAAGATCACACCATTCTTCTCAGCATCCTGTTGCCCGTCTTAATGACACCATTTTTTCTACCCATCATGCACGTACCTAAATCACTGTTCTAAGTTTTTTTCTGAATTACAATACAGTAAATACAAGGCAAGTCCATCCTTAGCAACAGCTCAGGAAAGAGATGTGATTTAGAATGGTGTTACTCTGCTGTAAATAAAAGCAAAAAATTTATTTGTTTGCTTGTAGTTGCTAAGAATTGAGTAAGACTTTCTGAATACCAAAGTTGCATGATGCTCAAATGCAGCCTTTAAAGTGGTTGCCAGTCATGCCTACATTTCTATCCTAACTCTTTATTTTCCTTCAGCTTCAGCTGTATTGTTATTTCCTAAGTGTCAAAGACAGAGCATTTTGAACAAAAGTGCTTAAGCAGTTGCACTGTAAAACACTTTGTTGTCATCTAAGAGGGGAAAATGCAGTTTAGAGGCCATTGTATTTTTAAAGGAAACAAGTTTTTAAGTAGCACACTGGGAAATTGTTGATCATTCCTTTAAGCACACCCCCTTCTGGCCCATAGCTTTATTTTTTTCATTAAACTGGGCTATTTTTATCTTTATTCTAGATCAGTAAAGATGCATAAATTAAGAGAAAAATAAATTTTAAGAGGAAAAAATGCATTATGGAATGCAGATAAATGAGAGTAACATGCACTGGAGCAGGATAAAATGACCACAATAGGCTTCATCACATTTACTGTGTATTTAGGCTGAGCAAAGAGTAGAATAGGAAGAGTGGCAACTCTGAAATTATCAGTGTCCTTGAGATGTGTTAAACTTACTGACTGACAGTTATTTTATTTTTAATACAAGTTAATACTCATTAAATGCATAGATGTTAAAAATCGGTACAGTATCTGTTATATCAGCCAAAGATGAAGAATACAGGAGGGATTACGCTAAAATTATCAAACTGCATCTGCAGTCAATAAAAAAAAAAATAGAAGGAAGTCCAGCTTTTCCGTCAATGCTTTTTTCTGCTAAAATACTCAAATTTTAAATTAATATTTTGCTTAAAGCAATGCCAGCATAATTCTTAGCTCCAGGAAATTTAGTATGTCACTGAGGGCAGGACCGAAGTCTATACACATACAGAAAATATGTTGTGACTTCAGCTGACATACCAGATTACAAGACACATTCAACAATTGTAAAGGTAAGATAATAAACAGGGATGAGATTTGGTTGCGTAAAGTCTTTGCACTAAGACTGATAGGAATTTCTGCCTTTAACTTGAAAGAATTGGTTGGTAGCAGTGCAGATGGAAGGAGAAGGAAGACAAATATGGCACAGAAAAGAGAAAAGTATAGAGTTTGGATGTTTCATCACAGCATTATGTCCTCTAGAATACGACATACTAGCCTGGCTGCCCATAACCAGGGAAGATGAGATTATATGTGAGTTATAGGGAAAAATGATAAATAGAATTATCCAGGGAATGGGAAAGCCTTTTTACAAGCGATGACTTGGCTTGTTCGGGCTTGCAAAAAATGTTTGATGAGGTAGAACTATGGCTCCAAATAAACTTAGGCTGGAATTTCAAAGAATACATACAGCTGTGGAGACACTAAAACCGTTTTCCAAAAGGAGTTGCTATAGGCACGAGATCTTGAAAAGAGTTTCAAGATGAAATTTTACTATTTAAACATCTGACTTGTGAGATATGCATTTCCTCCTACAAAGATAGCAACAACTAGTTGCTTGAGATAAGGAAGAAACTTCTTCTCAGAATGCTTCTCCAGTAACTATTCATCTTGAACATTTCTCACCATACCTGGGGCTGCCCACAGGAAGAATTAAAGGAACAGAACAGACAGATAATTAGCTGGATTGAATCTAGGGCTCAATAGCTCGATTTCTATAGAGAGATCAATCCTCTGTTATTTTCACTTTTTATAATTGTATTTTAATGTGAAACTAAGCAAGAAGGTGATATGGGAGGGCTTCCTCTGTCATAGTGCTTTTTGGATGCAAATCTCCAGCCCGTCTAGTACTCCTCATAGGACAGATCTCATCAGAAATATAAATTCCTGGAACTATGTATAATTACCGAATTACAGAAAATGGGTAGAAACATAACAGAAAAGACAAACGCTTCTTACCTTCTTGATGATATTTAATACAGCTAAGCACTGAAATTCTCACCTAATTATTATCCCCTCATTTTTCTGAAGGATAACATCCAATCAATTTCTAACACTTATTATTGTTATACAGGCTATTTTCTGAGACCTTTCTAGCCCTTTTTTCTTTTCTTTGTTTTTTTTCATTATAACACATGAGCAAATCTCCCTTCACCTTCCATGTGGAATTTGCAAACCCAGGTTTCAGCCTGTTTTCTTACTATGTTTTGCTGAGTCATAATCATTTCCAGAGAGAGAAAATCATGCATCCATCAGCAGGTGCAAACCAAACCTAAAGATTTCTGGTTTGTTTCTTACAAGCTATAATTCCATAGTAGCATTCCCAATCACATACCCAAAGAGTATCAGCAGGAGAGCTGTGGCTGCCAAGTTCTTTCGGAAAGTGAAGGCCGATAGCTGGAAGGCACTAATAACACCAACACACAGGGTGACTGGAACCATGTAAAACAGCTAGAAATGGAAGAAAAAAGGCACTTAGCAGGTGAGCATCTTTTATAGGTCTTATTTAATTAGCATAGAAGGGCTCTACAAATTAACTTTTCCATATTTGCTATATAATTACACCATAAATTAGGAAGAATTAAGCAGAAGAGTTTTGAGATTTCATAGTCCACACTTGCTGTAAAACTGCCCCTCTTCCAGATACACACATGAAAAGCCTGACAAAATAAAATCTGACTACAGAACATTCCCTTTAATTTAATTTCTATTGACCTTTCCAATATATCCATTTAACAAGCTAACTCTTCCAGATAATGAGTCCGTATGGGACTATTGCTCCAAAACATCAAATTACACTGTGAATACAGAGTCTGAGATTCAAAAAGAGCAGTTTCACTGATTGGTGCTTCAGTCATTGGAGAATAGAATTGTGCAATCGTTTAGGTTGGAAAAGACCTTTAAGATCATAGAATCCAACCAAGAGTAAGGATACAATTTTAAAAGAGATTTTTAATGAAGGACCATGTGTGCAGATGAAGCAAAACAATTTCTAATGAGAACAGATGTAATATTTAGAAGAGTTGCTGCTATTAGACAACAGGGAAAGCAGTTTCTCTGTTTAATCTCTTGACATAATAGCAACCAAATACTTAACAGAGGAGGAATATGATTGGTACAGGAGATCCATATCCAAGGATTCAAGAGAGACAGGTTCTGCTTTTAACTAGCAAAAGCAAGATGTGAAAATCTCTTCTCAGTTCCATTTTCAGTGTCTGTCTGCTCTGCACTGAAGCTGAGCTCATTAAAGCAGTGACTGCTTCCATTTCTTCTTATGTAATATTTAACCTTATGCTAATATAAATGAGACTCTGAGAGGCAACACTAGCTAAAAATTTAGTGCAGAACAACATCCTTACTGTTAAAATTGGACTTTCATACTGAAATACAATGCAAACCTGTTCAAAATTAAACCTCAGGGCATGACTTCTTTGCCAATAGGAAGACAGACCTACTTTTAAGAGAAGAGCAATAGAGTGAAATATAGACAGATGTAACATTCTCATCTTGTTCACAGCGTTCCTTTATTCAGTGCCATATACAAGTATATCATAGTATTCCACAAATTTAGGTTTCAGTTATCCTGGAGCTATTTGAAAAATATGGTAGAGAAGTCACAAAACATCTGAGTCTCAGTATGTTTCAACAAACTCGGGACTTCTTTTCCAGAAATAAATAACTTTAGATATCAAATTCTATTAGAAATCTTACTCGAAAACATAGCATGTTGTAAAAGTTGGGCGTGAACAAATAAAATAACCTTAATTTTGCCCTTCTATTGACACAAACTTAATCTGAAAAAAACCACCATCCCTATTTGTCATGAAACTTTCTTAGCACCTACACATTTTCCATTTGCTGGACATAATAAAGTATACTATTCACTGTATAAATACAGTAAGAACAGCCTGATTCCCATTACATCAATTTCAAAGACAAATACTTCTGCAGGTCTAGTAAAGATTATGCTACCAATAATACAGGAGACAGCCTCTGCTACTTAAAATATGTAGAGGGATTTCAAATTTGACAAGTTCATATATTCATGTGTTCAGTGTCCCTAAATGATCTGGAGCACAATTAGCATCTAAAGCAGCATCCGCTCTTTCCCAGATCATGACTGAACACACAGTACTGTGTGGAACTTGTGAGAACATTTTGAAAGGAAGAGATTGGCAGAAAATAATGAGTTGACCTTGCTGCACAAGGAGAAAGTGAATGATGAAGGACTGAGTTTTTAACCAAGCCCTCTTCTCTGACAGGGCAGAAAGAGAAATACGAAGATTGACTGGGCAAATAAATAACATTTCGAGAAATGTGCTCTTATTTCAAACTTGCTCAAGTGTGAAAATCTTGATTTCAGGCATGGATGGGTGAAGCTCTGATGTTTCAGATTTAGAATAGTCTGAATGAGAACAGAGTGTTCCAAAAAAATCTCTCTTCCTGACCAGGCTAGTTCATGTTTGTGTTGCCTATGCTAGATCCCAGCCCTTCCTTCCATGGCCCAATGTGTTAAGCAAAGTGCAGAAAGCTTATGTCCTTTCTCTGTTGCCAGGAATCTTTTTAGTTTTCAATAATTCTGGTCACTCCAGTTGTTCACTATTGCCCCTGAAACCAATCTTCTAATCCAAAAGACCTTCTCTGAGAAGTGAACTATCAAGTTCTTTACAAACAGTAATTTATCGCTTTCCCAGAAGTAGATGACCTAATCTCAAATTCCCACAAACACTCAATGAGTACTATAGTAAGCCTCATCACAGGTGAATTATGAAAAAGCCTTTGAGTAAGGGACATATATGAGTGTCTTATATTTGCATTTATACACACATACACCCCTACACACTCATAGATATATATACACTCACATATATATAATTGAGAAATTCCTAATTTTAGTTTTTAGAGTCACCACTGAAAAATGTATTTGAAGATAATTTGTGGAGTTCATGCTTAGATGGAATCCACACAAGCTCCATTACACAGCCAATGGAAAATCAGTGACTGAGGACTAACAGTGACTTGAGAAAGTTAATTCCATTTTACCACCTTCACTTATTGGGCTGAATGGATACTAAGTTCTCAGGCTTGAAAAAGGTAAGTAAAAAATTCCTATTTCATTTAACCACATTGACCTAAGTCTGACCTGTCAGAGTCAGGTCTCAGGGGCATACTTATCTTTACATTTGATTAGAAGGGTAAGATTTACAGAATAAAAAAATAGTATTTTTAATGGCATTTTCAAAAGAAGATTTTCAGATTTGTCAATGAACTGCATGCAGACAATACTATCTGAAATGCTAACAACAGTAAAAATAACTTTGTGTAAGAAAAATAAACATTCAGGACAGAGACCTCAACCATTTCTGATTGAGGTCATTCTGTGTATGTGAATTCATTACATTTTCCGTCTATCTTGCCAGAAATAAAAGGCACCAGTTGTGAGCATCTCACACCAACAGACTGGTTTTAGCTGGGATAGAGTTAATTTTCTTCCCAGTAGCTGGTACAGTGCTGAGTTTCGAATTTAGTGTGAGAATAATATTGATAACACACTGATGGTTTAGTTAGAATAAGAGCTACTTAGCAACAGGTTAAGGATTTTTCAGTCTTCTGTGCTCTGCCACAAAGTAGGAGCACAAGAAACTGTGAGGAGCATACCCAGGACACATGATCCAAACTAGCCAAAGGGACATTCTGCATCGTAGAATGTCATGCTCAGCGCATAAACTGGGGGACATTGGCCAGGAGAGATAGATTGTTGCTTGGGCATCAGTCAGAGGGCGGTGAGAAACTGCACTGTGCATCACTTGTCTTTTCTTTGGTTTTATTTCTCTCTCTTTTTGTTATGTTCCTTACTATTATTACTACTACTATTATTATTATCATCATCATTACTATATTTTTATTGTCATTACTATTATTATTATATTTTATTTTAGTTATTAAACTGTTATTATCTCAATGCATGAGTTTTGCTTTTTTTTCCCCCCAATTTGCATCCCCTTCCTACTGGGAGGGGGAGGCGAAAGCAAGTGGCTATGTGGTGCTTAGATGTTGGCTGGAGTTAAACCATGACAGCCTTTAAAGTATCTGTCACAACATCCTGCCTAGTATCTTCAGGCTTCTCCAATAACCTCAAGGATTTTGCCAGTGGCAGCTCAAAGAACAGAAGCTCCTGGAATGAACTACTGTGTGGAAGATTCTGTCAGTCTAGGTTGATTAGCCAGATTCCTTTTATCTGTGAAATACTGTAGGTACCTAAAGCTAGCATATGCTTTCCCTTGCAATTCAACTTTGGAAAATGAAGAACACTATCCCTACCTTAAAAAACTTTATCTGACAATATTATAGTAGGAATGGTGTCCCAATGCGTGTTAACATGACAGTCAAGAGCTGTCACTGCACAATTCAAATCCTATTCACGTTTTGTGGCCATATCTCTTTTTGCTCAGTTACAACAAACTAGTTAAAAATTTACACC
This sequence comes from Apaloderma vittatum, assembly GCF_000703405.1. NCBI lineage: Eukaryota > Metazoa > Chordata > Aves > Trogoniformes > Trogonidae > Apaloderma > Apaloderma vittatum. The sequence goes on along the minus strand of NW_009713168.1, from coordinate 10,894 downwards.
TGAACACATGCTGCACCGCAAGATACATACCATATCACCGCAGAAGTTGGCAAGCCAGTAAGTTTTGTAACCCAGGCCTGTGATGTGCTGCAGGCGTTTAGTGCCAGATACTCTGTCCTTCACTACAGCACTTCCAATGGATGCAGTCAAGACAGAGAAACCCAGCATGATGCATAGTGCTACCCCACACTGACGAACATTCTCCATTCTAGGGTACAAAGCAAAACATGAGGGTGGACTAGATGATCTCTAAGGTCCTTTCCAGCCTAGGCCATTCTACGATTCTATGATTTTGGGTACAAACCCAAACATTTTGAACGTCGGCTTCTTACTAACGCAACACTAGACATTAGGACCTTCACTCTGTTTGCAAAGACTGCTTGTACACTCTCAACATCCAATTAGACAAGAGGAGCAAAATAGTCTAAGTTACAAAACTATATATGAGTTACAGACACAGTGTGTGTTTAAAGTGTGAATAGTACAGTGAAGTTTTTCCAAATATTTCCCCCTCTACAGAAAATTAAAATTTTAAAACTTGACAAGCATTTGAAGCAGTTCACCTGTTTGAGGATGTCATGACTCTTCACAAACACTCGGCAAAGTGCAATCAGCATAAATTCAGTATTTATCACTACAAAATAGCATAATCATATCCAACATAAACGGTAAATCTGACATATAAGTACAAGACTAAAGAAAATGTGACACTCAGTGTAACTGAATTGCATGCAACATACATGCTTATTGAATTAACAATTTCAATTATCTGCTCACTGCAGCTGTTACACATTGTAAGAGTTTGCTCACATTTTATCCTCATCCAGCAAGACTCCTCCATACGGTTGGCTGTAGAGTGTGATCCCTGTGAAATGAAAAATAAAACATGAAATTTTAAATGCCACATCAGGATTTCAAGTTCTAGAGTGCACTATTGATTGCTTATTACACAAGATGAATGAAAATTCTAAATACTTAATAAGAAACTGAAAGAGGTCAAAGTTGCCAAACTAAATACTGCCTTCTGTTGAGTGATTTCCAGAGTCTGAATCCACCAAAATCTAGTGTATAAAAATAAGCAATAGCTGCTTTTCCATATTCTGAACTGCAGAAATGGGTTCAACGATGTTGTAGATTGTTGCAGGATCTACATCACAGCAGAGACCAAAAATAAAACCTAAAGTAGAATTTGTTCATACACTTAATCTTCTGGAATAAGGTATGTTGTTATTGAAATGTATATACCTGATGTTTTATCATTGTTAAAAACATTCTTATGTTGCTGATGTTTTGCAGAGAAAAATTTTTTAGCTAAATCCACAGAAAAATGGGCACATCTCAGTTTGAAACTGCAGAGCTTTAAATTAGAAAGATGGCCACTTTGGAAAACCAAAAAAGTCCTGAGTAAGCAATGCATTCTTAGGCTGTAAAACAGCCTGTAACAATCCATTAAACTGAACTTCAGAATTAGAAAGCTGTTTATTGATAAAATCTGTGGATTTTTGCTTTTTCATTTTAAAGTAAAAGAAGAAAAAGGGACCAGGAGGGTGAAGCTTTCTTAGTGAAGAAGTTGCTCTCCAACTGGTCTTGAAGCTGTTCCCGCTTTATTTCTGTGTGCATACCTGACAGGTGTGCCAGATGTACCGTAATACCAATTGGAAATTCTTGCACTGAGATCAAACTAGAACCATCCAAGCAGAGCATCTAAATAAATCTATGCTCTTCCCAATATAAAAATAAAAATGAAAATAAATAAAAATAACAATTACAATAACAATTAAAAAAAAACAAAAATACATCTATCCTAACTGCATTTATAATCCTCCTAGTATCTTTTGTAAAGAAGTAAATTGTTGGTAGCCTTTGATGGACTCTGTATGTGTCACTTGATTGACCAGACTTAGTCACATTCTGTTGGAGTCTAGCTTTACAAAGATAAAAATTGTTTTCATTCCAGTTGCAGGTGCAATCTGACCAAGTATATCTCAACACATATTTTTGCACCTTTAATTTTTCATTCCTCATCTTCAAGCCAATGTCCCTGTTCAGTAAAAAGCTGAACAACAGAGTGTGATGAAAAATTTGCACACAAAGATAGTACAAGGTAAAGATTTTTCAAATACGAGTAAAATCTGTACACTGAAGCCCAACATCAGTTGACAAATCAAAAGAGGTTAAAGCCAATAAGGTGTTCTTTCATCACTAGTAGATGCATGTGCTGTTTGAAGAAGTCTTTCATGTCATTCGCCTAGAGGGAATGTTTAACATTTTCCTTTGCTTTTATTTCACACCATTAATTTTTTAAACCATACCTACTATTTGTTCTGAAGCAAAAACTGGCAAATCAAAGAAAACTATTCTTCCCCCTGGAACCAAGTACCAGCCAAAATTTCATTTATGTAAAGGAAAACTAGCCTAACAAAAAAAAAAAAACTTCATTCCCAGAAATTTTTTCAAAGCTTTTCCAATGGTTGAATAAAGGTGTGCCTATTAGAAGAAAGAATGTCTTTACTTCCTGTACATGGTAAAATTCCTACTTAATTAGAAATTACTAGCCAAAAATAAAATTAAACTTTTTTACCATATAGGCAAAATGAAACCAATCTAAACTTACTTTTCAGATCTATTTAGGAAAAAAAAAAAGAAAAAAAAAACTAATTTTCAGAGTTAATTTAATTACAATGGAAGAAAACTTATGGAAAACTGGAATCCTAGTAATTTCAGAAGCACTAAAGCAAGAACTTAATGACATGAAAAGTGCTTCTCGTAATCACTAGTGCTCAGCTATATTAGCAAAGAGCAGCAATATGTCTTCCAGGTCTCCTCTTTTACGGCCATGAGCCAAGTCCTAGTTTAGAGGATCTTTCCACAACTGTAAGGTCTTGCTTTCATGATCAAGAATCTGGATGCTCTAAATCCAGCTCTCCTCCCCCAAGCTTCAGATGACAGAAATTCTGCAGTAAAATTCCTTCAGCTCATGGAGCAGCATTTTTAGAGACTTCAAACTCTAATATACAGGAAATCACGAAATGTCGAGACTTGGAGATCTAAAGGTCCCAGCGATTCACATCCCTTTTCCCAGAATTGTGAGACAGGTAAACCTGTTATGTGGACTGTAATAGAGAATTATTGCCCATATTGGGGCGGTTTACCTGTAATTCAGGAAGGTTCTCGACTATATTCCATGAACTACTCTGGGCTGATCTGAATTGTATCTCATTGCTCTACTGCTATCAACTATCTGCCGTATTCAGCAAGAAGAATATGCACTATCAAATGCAGAGCAATGAATTTGTGCTTGTGCAATTTCCTGTACAGGTGAATTCCTACTCATAAACACAGGTTTGCCCACTTGTATGTTTTGAGAATCTAGTCAATGAATTTTATAGGAGACCATCTGCAATGCTGCAACTTCTCAAAAAGACACACAGGGAATTAATGAAACATGCAAACTTATCAAAGGTAAAAATGACATCAAATATTTTCCAAGGAATATCTTCTGCTCAGAAATACGTAAAGCATCTGGAAATATTCTCTCTCCGGAAATCAGGATAACCTGCCCTTGCTAAGTGCATAGATCCCAAGAGGAAACAAAGAAAACTTTCAGATTGCTGCATTGTTATTAAATGGAAGTCTACAGTAGTTGACTTGAGTTCTATACATAGAAATACATTGCTATAACTCTCTAGTACAGAATAAACAGAGATTGTGAGAAAGAGGTAATTGCTGGGAGAAATAAAGAAAACACTACATTAAATAGCGTAATGCTCCTTGCAGACTTGTATCATAAAATACCGATCAAAAAGCAAATTGCACTGCATTGATTTCTTACAATGGAAGAGTCCCAAAAAGTAATTGCAGTTCTTAAAAGTAGTAACCATTTTCTACAGTCGATTTCCATTCAAACCATGGAGAAGAAACAAAGGATTGCATCTTTGAAAATTTACACACACAGGATTGCTGAACTACAATTAACCAAAGTACAATTGTGTCAGGTTAAATAAAGCTCTATGTTAGAATTTAAAATTCTATCCATGTATTAAGTATAACATTTGAATTCTACTATTTGGAATTTTATGATTAGAACTTTTTTTGGACCACTTTACTTGACAGACATCATTACACATAGTACCATTGCTTTTTTCTTTATGCAGCCTTACCTTAAGGGGTGGGTAATAGTCTTTCCCTTATATTCCACATTCTAATCACATTCTTACTCAACTGCATATAATTAGGTGTGAAAAATAATATTGTTTTAATTGATCAGAATTTCTATCTTAAGCTTAAGTAAAAAATGTTGTCTTTTAGCTTTGTTTTTCTCTTAATTAATTAATTATTTATTTGCTCACAATTATCTAACCATAGGAATGCAGCATTTCAGAAAGAGATTTAAAAACCTACAAACATCATTCATGTAAGCTTGACGGCCAGCCAGAGCTGAAGAGTTTTGACAAAAACCCAGGTATATGTTACCTTCTCTGTTGAATATGTTCTCACTTTTTTTTTTAATTATTTAACATATTCATTTTGATTTTCTGTCACTAGATTTATAACATACTAGGAAACTAAATGCATTTGGTTTCCTGTCCAGTAAAACAGAGGAGTTAGATAGTTTTTCCAGAACAAATTCTTGTATTTTCATACAATAATTATTTCTGAACTGCTGTTCCAAAACAGACATCTGAGCCTTTAACTAAGAAAAACTGACATAAATCAATCTGTCTAATCTCTGTTGCTCTGTTCACACACATCTCCAGCAGGCACATGCATTTCCTTCAACAACCATTCCATATTTCACATGAAAATTAAAAGAAGCACACTTTTTAACTTTCCAAGCACCCTCACAGAAAGCTTACTGACACTCTCATACTGGGGGAAAAAAAAAGATGAAATTTTTCCACTTGCAAAGAAAGGATTTGAAAACCTCACGTTGGGCAGTTTGTGATGAATTGCCCTTCGTGGGACGACTCACGTCGGAGAGGAGAGCATGAAGCTTGTCTCCCGTGAGAGGGACCCCACAATGACCCTGGGAAGAGTGAAAAGTGCTCCCCCGGAGAGAGAGAAGAAGCGGCAGAATCAACATCGGATGAACTGACCGTAATCCCCTTCCTTGTTCCCCTGCACCGCTCGGGTGGGAATGTTTTTTGCTTTTAAGATCTATTTGCTCTTTCTTATTTCTCACTACTCCTCTCTGATTTGTTCTTTTAATAAATGTAATTTTTTTTCCCAAAATCGAGTCTGTTTTGCCCAGGACAGTAAATGAAAATGATCTCCCTGTCCTTATCTCAAACCTTAAGCTGTTTGAAATATTTTCTCCCCCTGTCTGGTGGAGCAGGGGGAGTGAGAGAGCGGCTGTGTGGGTCTCTGGCTGCCGGCCAGGGTCAAACCACGACAGCAATAATAAAAATAAAATGTATATTTGATCACCAAAAGGCTATCATTTCCTGTTCCTGCATGCTCATGATGACCAAGAGTCTGTTACTTGGACTGACACAAGAAAAACAATATTTTATTGTATTTTTCCACAGCTCTTTGAACAGACACAAATCCCCTCGGGAATTAGCACAAGGTAGCGTATGTCCTCTGTATTCTTCGCTGCAACTTCTTTCAAAGTATCACACAAAATCTAAAGTTTATATTCCCCTATATCCTCTTGGCTGAAGAAAAGACATTACACAAAAGCATTTAGCCTCCTTCTCAGCTCCTTATCACTAAAACCTATCAGCAACTGGGACTAGTACTACTCATCTCCTAGGAGAGTTACTGGGTCTGTCCCCATGAGCAAAGAAGATGGAACAAAGCACACTGGCTCTAACGACTCTTCCCTCCTCCGGAGACCTGGGAACAATTGCAACTGACTCCATGCTCAAGAAATACCCACAGGATACAACTGCTCAGTGAAAGCATTCCTCAGTGCCTATATGAGTATTCAAATATGCTGTTGACCTCTTTCATGGTTGTTTTAATATCATGGTAGTTGCTACTCTGCTTTCACCCCTTCAAGGAAGTCTCTTGCAGTAAAGCAAGTCGGGTAGGGGTTTTTTTTGTGAAGGAAAGAAAGACTGTGTCCTCACACTCCCTTCTCAAGGGTAAAACTATTTTTGTTACTTAAAAGTCATACAGAAGCATTAGTTCCCCCCCCTCCTGTGGGAGGGGGAAAAAAAAAACACAATCAAAAAAACCCAAGGCATTAATGCAAGTCAGAATTACAAAGCAATATCTCTGCAACATCCTAACAGGTCCCCATGTGTTGCCTGATCTAGTTGAGAGGTGGCGTCCCTGGTGGCAGGGAGGCTGGATTAAAATGATCTCTAAGGTCCCTTCCAGCTTAGGCCATTCTATGATATGATATGATATACGATATGATATACGATATGATATATATGATATATGATATGATATATGATATGATATGATATACGATATATGATATGATATATGATATGATATGTTTCCTCATGACAATTTCCAGTACTATTCTAGAACTGACCTTGCATATAAACAGAGTTTGCAAGAGGAAAACTAAAATGAAAAAGAATGTATTTCAGTGTTGAAACAAGTCTGTAGGCTTCTGACTGCTAATTTACAGGACTGCCTATAACCACTTTAATAAGTGGTTCACCTTCAGAGCAGTATCCTTAAATAAAGTTAAAAGTCAGAGTGAACTGAGTTTTAGTGCCCCATATAACATTGGAAAGCTGTTGATTTTTTTAAAAAAAATATAAAATAAACATATGTATTTGTCTCTACTTGCATATATACACACACACACACATACGTGTGCACACACTTGTAGATATGTACAGATATATAGGTAAACGATTTCTTTCTAGAATTTTTTTGACATGTCCCCCTGCATTACATCTCAAGAGCATGATCAATCCATCTTTATTGCACTTCTCCAGTAGATATACACATAAATAAATTGATTTCTAGTTCATAAACTCTACTTCTGCAAAGACTTAGCCAATACAATCTGCCAGTAGATTATATAATGAGCCCATATTTGTATAATCACAGTTCAAGACTCCAAATAATTATTAAGCACTGTTTTGCTTATTGTGTATCTATGTCATGCAACAACATAAAAAAAATAACATTTCCACAATCCTTGAGACAACTCTAAATTTCTTCTGCTATAATCTGTATGGAAAATCCCTAGTTCTCTATGACAGACACAAAAGCAAGGATACTTATTTAAGTTCCAGAATGGGATATCTAATCCTGCAGAAAACAAGATAGCATCCATACTATTCATGAAGAGCAGAGAAAGTTCATTAAAAACTGTTTTATATTAAAAATTCTCATTAAAAAAACTGATTTAATTTCATCAAACTTTCTGCAGAAATACATGAGAACAAATTAGGGGTAATTATTCATTGAGAAAAATAAAACCCCAGCTATCTTGAAAGCAAGCAATTATTCTTTATTTCATTGACATTCTGGAAACTTTTCTTAATTATTTTTACTTTTCACCAATTTCCATCTTCTTTCTTCCTTCTTCATTATAAACACACTGAAAATCATTTTGCCATTACAGACAACCACACTATCTTTTCAAAAACTCTTGAAAATTAGTGATAAGATATTTTTAAATTTCTCTAAACCAAACTAGTTCATCTGTAACAGAACTTTAAGAATGAAAGGAACTGGAAAGAACAGAAGCTAGCCTGAACTACTAAGTCCAGGATTCAAACTAGATTTCAAAAATTCATTTGCATTAACATCTGATTCTTTGGCTGTGGTAATTTTTTTAAGTCAGATTGTATCATTTTTAACTAGTTCTTAGACAATTCAGGAATATCTGATTCAGAGAAATCAGATGTCAAATATACTGATGTCTCTTTTGTCACGTATAATAGCAAGATATATCAGCCTCTCCTGTTCCTTGAGTAACAGGACACTATGGAACATCATGTTGCAGTGTGAATTTACAGAGTACTTTGAGTTTACTCTTGAAATTTATGTAAGTAAACTTGCACAGAGTAAATTGACAAAGAAGCTATAAATTCATACTTTGTTGTGTATTAATCCTACCATGTAAGCAAGCCCTAGCACTGGTTTCACAGGAACTAACATCCCAGTGTAGTAAACTAATATACACTTAATCTACAGGAATGTCACTCATGTAGCAGTGAGCTGTAAACTAACATTCTACCTTATTCTGTACTACATTCTTCATGCAAAAAATCTTTCTGTTTAATTAAAAGTTCCACCTTCAAATCCTTCCAAGTAACGTATGACTCTCTAATCCTACTTTATGCTATGAAAAAAATTCATACTTATTTTATTTAAGAACTACTTTTCAAAATATATGAAAAAAAAGGACTATTACCATACTGTCTCCAGTCCACGTTAGGAGGCAAATTCAGCCACAGAATGAAATTATTGAGTTCATTTAAGTAGGATGGCAGTGAATGGAAACCTTTTTGGTTGTACCACACCTGGAAGAGAGAATGGAAATTGTGAATCAAAAATTACCTGAATCTGAACACTGATCTGAAAGCTCTTATAACTTGAAATTTTGCAGAAAGGTATCTAATTCTCCCATTGTGACACCTATTTATAGAAGAAGGTGAACTAGGCAGAAAAGAATCAGTTGATTCATACAGGTCTTTCAACAGCACGCAGCAATCTGTTTTCTACTGTTGGAGCTGTACACTTATGTTAATTATTAAATTGAGATTCTCCAATTTAACAGACCACTGCATCACTTCCTTTACATGCATATGGCTAAACAAATAAAGGAAAAAACAATGCAAAAATAACATTAGCCAATTTAATTGAAAATACAAAAATATGAGCAAAACTAATGGTACAAGAGGAGAATATCACTGAAATTCCAAAGACACTTAATAATACCTGCAACTGACACACAGCATAAAAAGTCTAAAATCAGAATGTCCCAGAAAGCGGGAAAAGAAATTTAAAGGCAGGCAAGGTAAGCTAGTCTCTCTGAGGAGCACAGAGCAGCAATTCTGCTGCAAAAAATACTTTATCCTAAGATCCCGCAAATCACCCCAACTTGATAAATATATTCAAAATTTCCTATATACTAAAATCCTAGAATCATTTCTGAGAAGCTAGTATGTCCCAAACCCAAATATACTGAGGTTTGAGCTTTGCTTTGCCTTTGGAAATCTATTCCATTTCTCTGCCTCATTACTGCTAATCACAGTGCATTTGAACCCATATTATTATCTATGTTTGCTTTCCATTTTAGTGACATATTTAAAACAATCTTTGATTGCTATCCATTCTTCCCTCCACAGCAATCTTTCATCTCCCCTTTTTGTTTATGCAGTAGAAAAAGCTCTTGAACTTTCCCTATTTGATATCAGCTATTTGCTAGTCTGCAGTTTGGTTGTCTCAGGTTGATGCTGGGCAATTATCACTTTGTGTCTGGATTCTGAATCATACTGCAAAGTACACAGATTTTAATACAGACCTTTCTTGCCTTAACACTCTTCTTCTAGGATTTCTAGTTTTCCTAGATCCTTTGTAAAATTACCATCTATACAGTTACATCTCGGAAATTTCCCTAAAGACACTTTTCTCATCACTCTGATGCTGTTCCCAGCTAGTGCTCCTCCATATACATGTGCCTCTTCTTGACACTTCTAAACATCCACAGATTTTTTTAATTATTATTACTTATTTACTTGCAGATAATTCTGGTTTTTTCTTTCTTACAGTATCCAGTTAAAGTCCTTACTTGGACACTAGTTCCAGACTTTGACTGTTTTTCCAGCTGCCTTCTTCTCTATTTTACCCACTGCAAGTTGTCTAATCTTCACTTCTAGTTTCCTCACAATAATTATTTTCTTCTGGTTTATTTTCCTGACTATCTACTTGTTTGGAACTCTACATTGTACTCTGTCGTGAGTTAGGTTTACAACACTCGAATTGTCTTTTCATTTTCCTTCCATCTATATCATTCTTTCAAACACCACTTTGAGCTCCACCATCATTTCTTCTGTGCCTCCTGTCCTTGAATCTTCTTGGCCATAAGCTTCATTATCTGCTGTTTGAAAAATGAGCAGCTGTGGTCTACCATTGCTCTTGCTTGCATTGACTTTCACATTTTCTATTCTTTGTTATGTGGTCTTCGCAACAGCTTGGAATTTCAACAGCATCTTATGTCTCCATGTTTAAAGAAAAGAAAACAGATCTTTTCCCCCTTTGCAAACTCATATGCAGCTCCTTTGTTTTCCTCCACTTCAGTTCCCATAAATCACTACTCAAACTAGATCTCTCTTTAATCAACAAGCAAGTTCTTTAAAGAAATGAAGTGAGATAGAACCTTAGCGTCCTGAGGAAAACCGTAAATCTTTGCACTGCTGGATTACCTGTGCAAACAATAACCAGAACAAAGACACAAACAAATGACCAAGGATAGCCAGTCTTTTCACCCTCCCTATAACCCTTTTCTCATTATATCTTTTAAAAAGAAAAAATATGGCAAATAGAAAGTTGTACATATATAGCAAAACTCTGCTGCAGTTGTGTTCGTTGTATAAGAAAAAAAGGCAATTAAGCAAAAAATAAAGCAAAATTCTGATGACATCGTCATTTAAATGAAGCAGGGAAAAGGTCTCAAGTGTTAACAGAACACCTCAGAAATATGACAGTGTGACCAATATTCAAAAAAATACAAAAAAATACAAGAGTATTGTGTGTAACAATACATTTCAATATCTCAACACATAAATTAGAATTCCTCCTTCAAGCTATATTACATAATTGAATGAAACCAAATAATCAAAGTTTGATATTTGTTTATAATCTGGCAAAAGAGGCATTTGAGTTTGTTCACTTCATCAGAAGATACATTTAAGCCCTTTTTTTTTCTGGAGTCTTGTGGTTTATTCTAAACTGATTGCAAAAATAAAAT